>NC_140182.1:91068809-91126309 GCF_963971535.1 Notolepis coatsorum | reverse complement strand
CCATCAGAGAGCTCCACACAAACAAGAGCACGGCAAACCACTTTCCTCCGGGAGTTCAAATCTGTCCATCTGAGAACATATTCCTCTGCACCTCCACGGCGTGGACGAGTTGTTTACTCCTGACGTGTGAGGCCTGAGTGACGGAAGGTCTCGATGAAGATGCTGAAAAGGGATCGTCTCCGACATGTTCGGCAGCTAATTATCAAGGTTGGCAAGGTTTCCCTGGAGGTCATTATTTCCGTTGGCTTTGCCTAATTCCATCACTCTCCCGGTTAATTATCCGGGATGTAAAAGGAGCCCCGCTCTCTAATCTCCCTCTGGGTTGACGCGGATGACATCAGGCTGGCGTCATCGTCCGCGAAAACGTGAGCGAGCGCGGCAGGCCTCGTCTTAAACGCGTGTTTAGGTTTCACACGCGCGTCGAGATCAAAGGCTGTCGGTTTCAATCGGGAAGTGGAGCAGAGGAGCTGTGGGGGAAGACGAGCTGCATGCCTAAGTGTCCCGATGCCAATCTTCATCCAAACCAGAGTGTCTCGTCTAATGAATTGAACCTGGTGTGAGGCAACTCATTACTTGTCTGTCTGAGAGCTGGGAAGTAGCACTGGCATGGCGGTGAGGCGTCTGGGGTGTAGAATATCGTCTGGCATGATTCTTTGTTTGCCTTTCAATCTCCCGCCCCAGAAAAATGGGAAATAAGAGGGCTTAAGGGACATATTTTTCCTTCCCGATAGCCTCGTTATTAATACCCGCCACTCGGAGCCTTCAATACAACTCCAGTCCTGATGACGTTATGCAGCATTTCCAAGCAGCAGTCCTCTGCTTGTATACAGCAGAATAAATCCATTCTGACACTCGTGTCTTCCTAATGGAATGCATAGTATTTATGTGTTTGTGTGTGTGTGTGTGTTTGTGCACAAATACAAGTGCGAGTGCTTGTGTGCATACATGCAAGCGTGTGTGTGTGTGTGTGTGTGTGTATTAGGGGTGTAACGGTACGTGTATTCGTCCCGCAAATTTACGGTACGGCCGTCACGGTGCGGTACGCGCAGCCATACGACGAATACGCCCCACAGCGCAAACACACGAGTCCCACATGCAGGCACTCGCGAGGTTCTATGCGAGAACAGCGTGCAGCACACCGAGTCCCCGACTTCAGTTCAGAGCGGTGAAAGTGCACGGAGAAAGGCACATTTACATTGGAACAGCTGCAGGGTCATTACAATTTTACAGTTTTCTTTCGTTTTCTTGTTCGCCCAATAACTGTAACCAAATGAAACCAATGGAAAGAAACACACACGCGTCTCCGACACACACACACGCGCGCCAACAAACACATCAACATTCTCCCCCGCCGGACTCACAGGCACAATCAAATAAAGAAAAGAAACATACTTTTCCGGACAGATCATCTGAGCTCCGCTGTGTTTAAATCCAAATAATCCTCTGCCATTGTTGTAATGTCATCTGTTCTCTAGTATTCAGTCTCGTCGTGAAGTTAAATTCTCTCTAGAAGTGAAACTGAAACTTAGCAAGGATAAGTTGTTAAAGGGGCAGTAGGCAAGTGGATGCCTGAAGACAGAATGACACCAGTATCACTGATTACCTATAGAAGCCTATAGACAATTATTCTATTTAATAATAATAATTATAATAATGATCATAAATATAATATATAAATAAAAATAAAATAAAAAAATGATATTAACACTTTGACTGCCCAAGGTTAATTCATTATTAGTCCCTTGAATGCCCAGGGCCACTTCAATGTTAACGTTAATATCGCCTAATCTATGTTTTAAATTATGGCTATGTGTCTAATCTGCCTGTCGCTTATCAAAGACTCGTTTTCCAGTCAACATTGTCAAAGCAGATTGTTTTTTTATCGCTTCATTTCCGTGTTCTACCATTCTGAAAAGCACTCGGTTTCACTGAAAAAAGAAGAGATTCCCTGATAATTGCCTTTTCCTGGAATATTCTAGAACGTTGTCATTTGTCTGCCTATTTATGAATCATTTTCAAATAAACGCTAGATGATCGATAGTATATGTGTACGCATGCACGCTCGTGCCGTGTGCTGATAATCGCTGCTCCTATTTCCTGACTGCGCGCACAGTCTAACAGCGATATCACATAATCACATAAACGATTATATATCCGTGAAAACGGATCTGATTATCCTTAGACTGGTAACATAGATTCCTTACCTGAGATCAGATGGTATCCAAATGGATTATTCCAATTCCTGATTGCCATTCGAAAAAATCTGTCTTTTTATTGATCGACCGTGTATACTGTATAACACATATTCCCCACTGCTCCGTGAGTCCAGCATGAAGCTGGTAGACGCCTGTTGCATGAGTGAGAAGTAAAATGTGGAGTGCGGGTTTCTTTTTCCCATTAATTTTCATTGAGTTCAATCCAAAAGGGTGAATTACCATCTGGGAGACGATAGGGGGCGCTTTTTTCACATCTGAGCGCCGGGGGTGCCTGGATCTCCAACGATAGACTTGCTTGATGCAATATGATTTCGCTAATAAAAAAAATAAACGAATAAAACGAATATTCTCATGAGTGGGCATTCAACCCGCGGGAGGTAAACACGAGAAAACTTGTGGATGGCATTCAAAGTGTTAATAATAATAATTATAATTATTTTTTCTGTTGTACCGAACTCGTACCGAACCGTGACCCCAATACCGAGGTACGTACCGAACCGTGGCTTCTGTGTACCGTTACACCCCTAGTGTGTATGTATGTGTTTATGTGTATGTGCGTGTGCATGCATATGTATTTCCGTGTGTGTGCATATGTATGTATTTATGTGTGTGTGTGTGTGTGTGTGTGAGTGACATCAGACCCAACAGCTTGGGCTTTCCACTCCAAACATTTGCTAAAACAAAGAGCCATGAGACACACACACACAGGGGGCCGAGTGTCTGCATCCTGGGTGTCTCTCAGTTAGCTGTTAGTCGTATTTAGGCAGACAGAAGGACCCTCATTAATTCATTACCATTCACGTATCTTCTCATCTCCCACCCAATTAGTGAGAAGCCGTGTCTGTATGCTGAGAGGGACCTGTTTTTAAGATACAAACTACCCTCTGATTTCATATTTTAACCACGACTGCAGTCGAAAGTATTGAAGGAGGCAGTATTTGTTATTGCTATGGTTAGTGTGTGTGTGTGTGTGTGTGTGTGTGTGTGTGTGTGTGTGTGTGTGTGTGTGTGTGTGTGTGTGTGTGTGTGTGTGTGTGTGTGTGTGTGTGTGTGTGTGTGTGTGTGTGTGTGTGTGTGTGTGTGTGTGTGTGTGTGTGTGTGTGTGTGTGTGTGTGTGTGTGTGTGTGTGTGTGTGTGTGTGTGTGTGTGTGTGTGTGTGTGTGTGTGTGTGTGTGTGTGTGTGTGTGTGTGTGTGTGTGTGTGGATTGAGTGAGGCCACTGCTCGACTTGGAGTGTATTACCCTGTGGCTTCGACAAGAATGTTAAAAACCATTTTTCAAAAGTAAATCCCCCAGAGCGACGGGAGAGAACGCTGACCTTTTCCACGCTTTACGCTGACAGATAAACAATATGTTGTGTCACGTCTCACCTCTGAAGATGATAAAGACCACAAACAACCTCCTCCGCTGTCCGTCACTCCAAAGGGAACAGGCTTCTTGTATTTTCCCCCTGTGTTTTTATTTTTCTTACGCGGACGGCGAGAGCGACGAGGTATTTTTGTCTTTTCCTACGGGGGAATAAGAGAGGACCTGGAGGACACATCCTTATCTTATCTGTACCATACAATTCACCCAGCGTCCACTCTTCATGCAGCTGGCCTTAATATATCGGCCTCCCCCATCGCCGCTGACATTTGGAGTAATAGGACGGAGAGGGGGCTGCCTATTTGATCTGACGTCGATAGAGGTGACAAAGCCTCCTTTTCTTCCGCTGGATGGTCCTACCTTCCATCTTTTTCTCTTTTTTTCCCTCTTTGCCGTCTTCTCCTCTCCACCCTTCGACTCCTCTACCCTCACCTCTGCTCTAGCTCTGCGACTTGGAAAGTGTGTGTGCATCTGTGCATAATGTCTCTGACAGGTGCCTGCGTGTTTGTGTGAAAGAGCGATAGAGACTGAGCGAGAGTGTGTGCCTGTGTGTGTGTGAGGATGGATGACTGATGCTGCGGAAGGCCAAGGGGATCAGTGGGGGGGGGGGGGGGGGAAGCGGGCGAGGCGGCACATAGCCCCTCGGGGTAGGCAGCCACGCTGGGTGTCACTCCACAGGTCAGCGGGCACCCCCTGCGGCTCCCGTGATAAGCCCTGGCTGACAGCAGTTTGATGGGAAGGGTGACACGCGCTCACACCTCCCCCAGCTCCGCAGCTCTCACAGCCAGGCCCCGGGGGGGAAGGTGATAAGAACCTCCATGAACGCAGCCGGTCCCTGCAGCGGAATTAGCATTCTAGCATTCACCGCTAAAGGCCCCTCTCCTCTGAAGAGTCTAGACACGAGATGCCAGTTAGTCATACCAGTTATTATTAGCTATACATTACAATCGCAGAAGATCAGACCGTTGGGGCTGTTTTTATAGCAATAACGCTTCAGATGTTTTGTGCTGTTACTGTAGATAGTGCTTGTGTTTGTGTGTGTGTGTCTGTCTGTCTTTCTGGGTGTACATGTATGTGTGTATCTGTGTTTGTGTGTGTGTGTGTGTGTGCTCGAGGGACTGCATGTTGATGTAAGTGTTTAGAATCTAGTGTGGCTAGCGGAGGCTTCATCTGTTCCCCTGTCACACTGACACACTGGCACGGTTACACAGGTCTTTATTTTTAATTAATGGGCTGCATTTTCAATGAGACCCATCACAATGGCTTTTTTAAAACGTCCATTCTCTGGGAAACCAAACCAATTCCACATTGACAACACAGTGTAAAGGTCATTTTTGTATCAGAATGACAAACTCTTATTTAAAAGCATTAGAATCCGAAGCTACTGGCTTGGTCAGCTAATTGAATTGCTGTTCTATTCGTATATCTTCCCTCTCTGAGAAGTGCAAGTGTACGCTAAATCTTAATCAACAATGTAAATCGTGCATCACTAGACCATACCCAGGGATGCGTGCACCACTACATGCAGACTTCCGGGGATGTGCGTGCCACAACTATGCGCAGACTTGACACAAGTGCTCATAAGTGGCTTACATTTTCAGGGATGTAAACTTGTCACCTGTGCATTATATTTTTGGTCAATGTGGCTCCTGAGCCAAGTCTGAGTACCACTGGTCTAGACTCAGTGCTTAAACTCCAAGTCTGAGTACCACTGGTCTAGACTCAGTGCTTAAACTCCATGGCTGAGTGGGGCTGAAATCTCAGCCTTTTTCCTATGGTAATTTTCATGAAATTAAATGGAAATCATGCAAACTTGTCACCTTTTTCACTCCTGACAAGTTTGCAACCCTGAATTTTGGAAAATAGAAGAATCTGCTTTGTCAGTCACTGCATAAGCATAATGAGTTAAAACCTTACAAATGTGTTGTGTATAACGTTATCATCCATTGTTTTGTTCTGTCTGTTATACAGCCTACTTGTACATTTAGTGTCTAGTCCTTTCAGTATGAATCAATATTATCATTACATTTATTTCTGATTATGTAGGCCACTGAATACCTGACGGCTTAAACATGTAATATTGTCGGTTGTAGGCTATCTGGATAACTTCAAAAAGGCATTTTAGTGTAATCCAGTCATCACATTTTTCGACTGATTATCTAATCATCCTGAAATCAACGCTAGATTATCATTATTATATCTCGTCGTGCATACATGAAATTGCCCTCGTAGCGGGGCGCCCCCCCCCCCCCCCCCGCAGTCAACGGTAATAAGCACATACACCTACACACAGATAGCTTTGATCATGGTAGAAATAAATATCAGATCAACGCAAGGTTTCATATAGAGTCCTTACCTGGTATCTGATGTAATGCAAAAAAAAAATCGAAATTTGGGAAATGGTAAAATAACTATTTTCTGACCAATATTAAAACACACTTTTCTAGAATGAATTGTCTGAGTTTTTTTTGTAAGCAAACTTAAAATAAAGTCTATTGCAAATAAAAGGACGGTGTGCAGGAGTTCTCTCTTCTTTTTATGACATTAACCACTGTGACATTTGTGTTGTTATGGGTAAAAAATTACCCATATAGATCTACCAAAGTTCAAAATAACAAATGTGTACACCTCAAATGCTTGGGACGCATGGTGCTGCATATCTAGTGGCCCTGGGGTCAATCTGATTATGTTCTCAGTTTTTGCTCTGCCTTGGGTTTCACAAGACATGAAGACCCTTGAGCTACTGTCTCATTAGGGCCGAGCTGAGGGCACCGACGGCGAAGGAGGGCTGCCAAGTCCACACTATTAGAAAATGATTGTTGGCGGCAGGGACGTGCACAGGACTTTAGAGGGGCAGGTGCTCAAAGGCTGAAAAGGGCACTACACTTGTGTATATATATTAAGCGAGCGCGCGTAGCGCGCGAGCGGGATTTTTAAGGGCCCTTTTCGGGCGGGGGGCCCCCTTTTTATGCTTTTTGGGGGGTTTTGGTGATCAAATATTGAATATTGAACTATAATAATCAGTGCAGGAGCTCACTTATCCTTGAAAGACACTTTTATCACTGACTTAAAAGGCCCATACATCTCCATAAATGTTCAGGGGGGAGGGAATAAGTGCTTACCCTACAGACCCCAAGAAGTGCTGTATATTCTGTATTGTTTAATGCATTTTTTATTCCAATCCCGATTTGTATTTGAGATTCCCAAATCCCATCGGACTTGACTTCTTTGTGTCCCTCAATGAGTGTAATACCAGCATTCAACAGCGGTTTCTATCATGATCATCATCACCACCCACGCTATGCATAAAATATATAGGTCCGCGGAGAGGCATGCTGAGGAGGCCGTGCAAACTGCAATGGAATATGGGGCATCTCTCTCTCTTTACCTAATATTTTGATTCTATCCTGACATTTTTCAGTTGGAAGGGCAGTCTATATGCGTAACAGTAAAAAAAAAAAAAAAAAAAAAAATTATATTTTTTTTCAAAAAGGGCACTTTTTTGATGAGGCTCAAAAAGGCAGGTGCTCAGGCACCCCTTGGCCTCTATGTGTGCACGTGCCTGGTTGGCGGGGAGGTGTGAGTCGTCCAGAGTCAAAGATCAATCTAGTTTGAGTCAGATTTGATCCACGGAACTATCCACAACTTTTATGCTACTGCGTGCCATACTATCAACAGCCAATATTTGACCCATAACCATAACAGATATTCTGAATAAAGTGGTGACCATTGGTTTTGTTTGTTGTGTTTTCATATAGCAATTTCTGAGGATATTTTATTGTTCCAATAAAGATAATTATTACATTTATTTAATTTATTACATATTTTAAGTCATGTAATACTTAAGTCCCTCCTAGTCATATGAATATAATGTAGCTTCCTATGAGTGTGTGTGTGTTGGGTGGGGGGGGCTACTATTTTTACAAGCACACACAACACATTTCCCTGAGCAGCAGCTATCTGAGGCTCTCGGTAGGAAGTTGCGAGGTTGGAATGGTGGCCATGTTCTCCTCTCCCCTGTAGCACTGCGCTCCACACACCACCCTCCCACACAACGCAGCCAGACCCACTTGCAGTCTCAACACCAGCAGACCGGGATACTGTAGGTGGAGGTGGGGGGGGGGGGGGGGGGGGGGGTGACCACCTGTTTCATGCACCTCACCGTTTCCCTACAGCATGCGGTCGGATGCAGGGATTGATCCGTTTCTCACTCGCCATTAATGAGACTTTTGGGTTCAAGCTGATGTGCGTGCAGGGTCAGAATGCCAGTGTCATGTAATGTTACGTTACATAATGAGATATTGTATTGCCGTACAAGCCTGGCTGACATGGTGGATATATCAGGAAGCACGGAGAGAACTATAGCTCTGGGCTCAATTTGACTCTATCCTGGAGAAGTGTGTGTGTGTGTGTGTGGGTGCATGCGCTCGTGTATAATATCTGTGTTTGTGTGAGTGTATAATGTGTGAGTGTATATTAATGTGTTTGTGTGTGAGTGTATAATGTGTGTGTGTGTGTGTGTGTGTGTGTGTGTGTGTGTGTGTGTGTGTGTGGGCATGCGCTCGTGTATAATATCCGTTTGTGAGTTTATAATGTGAGTCTATAATGTGTGTGTGAGTGTATAATGTGTGAGGGTATAATGTGTGTGTGTGTCTATAATGTATGTTTGTGTGTGTGTGCATGCGCTTGTGTATAATATCTGTGTGTGAGTGTATAATGTGTGTGTGTGAGTGTATAATGTCTGTGTGTGAGTGTATAATGTGTGCGTGTATAATGTGTGTGTGAGAGTGTATAATGTCTGTGAGTGTGTGTGTGTGTGTGAGTGTATAATGTGTGTGTGTGTGAGATAATGTCTGTGTGTGTGCGTGTGCTTGCGCATAATGTGTGTGTGAGTGTATAAAGTGTGAGTGAGTGCGCAGTGCCACGGGGGCATTGAGTGAGAGTCCATTAGTGTCACCGGCACGTCTCCCAGCTCCTCACTAAACTCTCCGAATGTCACCGGCCGTGTCAGTTCCCCCCCGCTCCCTGCCGCTCCCCGCTGCCTGTCACACGCACCCAGGGAGGGACTGCCGCTGGGAGGCAGGCAATCTGAGGGCTCCCCAAGAAATGACACTCGGTCAGAAGAGCTCCATCCAGCCTACTAAAAGACCAGCGAAAGTGTCTCGAAGCAGAGGAAGCAAAGCGTTCAAGCAGAACAGTGCCACCTGATATCACGATATTGTACATGGTGCTAAATGTATGAAAAGTGATTTTGTGTCGTTGCCCTTGTGCTTCCCTCTGTGCGCTGGGGGAGTTGCCCTTGTGCTTCCCTCTGTGCGCTGGGTGAGTTGCCCTTGTGCTTCCCCTCTGTGCGCTGGGTGAGTTGCCCTTGTGCTTCCCCTCTGTGCGCTGGGTGAGTTGCCCTTGTGCTTCCCTCTGTGCGCTGGGTGAGTTGCCCTTGTGCTTCCCTCTGTGCGCTGGGGGAGTTGCCCTTGCGCTTCCCTCTGTGCACTGGGGGAGTTGCCCTTGTGCTTCCCCTCTGTGCGCTGGGTGAGTTGCCCTTGTGCTTCCCTTTGTGCGCTGGGGGAGTTGCCCTTGTGCTTCCCTCTGTGCGCTGGGTGAGTTGCCCTTGTGCTTCCCCTCTGTGCGCTGGGGGAGTTGCCCTTGTGCTTCCCTCTGTGCGCTGGGGGAGTTGCCCTTGTGCTTCCCTCTGTGCGCTGGGGGAGTTGCCCTTGTGCTTCCCTCTGTGTGCTGGGTGAGTTGCCCTTGTGCTTCCCTCTGTGCGCTGGGGTAGTTGCCCTTGTGCTTCCCTCTGTGCGCTGGGTGAGTTGCCCTTGTGCTTCCCTCTGTGCGCTGGGTGAGTTGCCCTTGTGCTTCCCTCTGTGCGCTGGGGGAGTTGCCCTTGTGCTTCCCTCTGTGCGCTGGGGGAGTTGCCCTTGTGCTTCCCTCTGTGCGCTGGGGGAGTTGCCCTTGTGCTTCCCTCTGTGCGCTGGGTGAGTTGCCCTTGTGCTTCCCTCTGTGCGCTGGGGGAGTTGCCCTTGTGCTTCCCTCTGTGCGCTGGGGGAGTTGCCCTTGTGCTTCCCTCTGTGCGCTGGGGGAGTTGCCCTTGTTGTCATTGTACCACATGTATCCGTCACCCTGGGTGAACTCATGAGCTGTTGATTGTCTCTGTGCCGTTGTCACACAAGACTCAAAATTCCTCTACATTCCATCTGTATTTGGCGAATGATGAAAACTGATTTCCGATTTTTCGCTTTACTGAAAACCACTGCCTTAACCACAGTAGGTATGTCAAATGTATTTCTTTCGTGGTTGTATTCGGACCTGCCCAGCATTGACTGAAAGACACTGGCATTTTTAGCAACGGTTCTAGAGATTGAGGCGATCTGACCACTGGCGGTCAGTTCCTCTGCTGAAGTGAAAAAAGAAGTAGGTTGATTTTGGAAGCGGTTCTTTTCTCAGAGGGCTGTGGTGGGACTGGTGCTGCCTGAGGGACACGTGGAGAGCGGATCAATACGGGAACGTCTGTTTTTAGACCCTGTGTGCATTTTAGACTGAGTTTGTGAATTAATCAATAGTGGAATCTGTTTTTAGAGAGAGGAGAGGAGGGGAGGGGGTGGGGGGGGGGGGGGGGCTGGAGGGGCTACTCCCTGCACCTGAGGGTAGCCAGCTATTCATCAGAGACCTGACAGAATGCTGGTAAAGACAGAGGAGTAAACTGATTGGTCCGTGTGTGTGTGTGTGTGTGTGTGTGTGTGTGTGTGTGTGTGTGTGGGTGTGTGTGTGTGTGTGTGTGGGTGTGTGTGTGTGTGTGTGTGTGTGTGTGTGTGTGTGTGTGTGTGTGTGTGTGTGTGTGTGTGTGTGTGTGTGTGTGTGTGTGTGTGTGTGTGTGTGTGTGTGTGTGTGTGTGTGTGTGTGTGTGTGTGTGTGTGTGTGTGTGTGTGTGTGTGTGTGTGTGTGTGTGTGTGTGTGTGTGTGTGTGTGTGTGTGTGTGTGTGTGTGTGTGTGTGTGTGTGTGTGTGCGTGCGTGCGTGCGTGCGTGCGTGCGTGCGTGCGTGTGAACAAGTGTGTGTATCCGGGTGCACACTGCACACACCAGTTCATCATATTGTGGTTTTTCAACTTCCTGTCAGGTTCCCCTTCTGCTCCGGGGAGAGAGTTGTATTTCAGGAAACACAGAACCTAGAAATATCCAGGCTGCTCGGGGAAAATCAATCACGTTTACTGCTCTTTGTTTAGGAATGAATCTCGGCCGCGGCAGAACTGAGGGAGTTCCCTTTCACCTCCCTTTTGTCTTTTTTGTCTGACAAGTCTACACTGTAGAGCTCACCCCGCCCCCCCCCCCCCCCCCCCCCCAGGTGACCGTTATATATAAATGTATAATATAGGTCACCTTAAGACGAGGAGAAGTCGGCCTAAAGTCCCCCTCACACGACTTAACTTAAGGGAGGTGTTTTGTTTATGCGCAAATCCAAGTGGGCAGCTGTATCTTCACGGAAGGAAATGGGCACTGTGGGTATTAAATATATCATTTTCTTTTATATTTTATTATAATCCCTCTGAAGCGATTGTGATTATTTATTCATAGATGGAAGCATTGCGAGCATTCTCACAAGTTTTTTTTAAGCTGGGAACGTCTAGAACATAATTGTCAGTGTGGTTGGTATTCCAGTTCAGACCATTTTGTTGTGGCTTTAGGCTAATTCTTTGTGAAGCGAAAACCGATCCATCTGTATGATTACAAATGGTAACACATGAATCGGCCCCAGCAGGAATAACCCTCGAGGTGCTAATTTAGCTGGTGGGTGGGAGGAGAGGACTCGCAGACATTATCTCCAATGTGGCAAAACCTGGGTTTAGCATCTGTTGGCAAAATCGCTAAAGCACTGTATCTATTAATGACTGCTGTGGGACCTGCTGGGTGAACAGGTGGGTTCATTTGAAAGTCAATTACAGTCGGCGTGCGATTTTAGTCCTTTTTAACCAACGGGTCTTCCCAACTCATTAGCCAGACTATAGTTGCAGACTGTTTGTTCCATTAGCGTGCAGACAAATGTAGTACACACTATATCAACATTGATTCTTTTGGGGGAGGATGCTGCATGCTTATTTGAAAAAAGATATGAACAGATTATTTTGAGATATTCCCTTAGAATAGCAATAATTACTTATGTCTTGAGCACTCTTAGCCAGACAAAGGAGGTCTGTGAACCGGTGGAAATGATCACGAAAAGGCATTATTTATGACCTATAGGGGAACGATATTGAGCATCTTATAGACATGAGAATTCCAGATTGCGTTCATTGAGCTACTGTACAGCGCTCTGTTGTTTTTAAACAGTGCTTTGCAGGGAATAGAATGTGTGAAACAAAGAGAGCGGTGGAATTAAATGGGCCAGATGCAGGGGAGTCTTTAACAGGTTGCCCTACTGTTGTTTGGGACCAATTAGCATGTTTGTCTTCACGGCCAAGTTCCACCCAGCCACCACTCTGTGTGTTTTTAAACACAGATTTTTTTTTCACTTGCAATATGGTTCATATTTTTATTGGGTTCCCTAATTGTCTGCATTGCAGGGCCCCTCCGCCTGTTTCAGAGTCGCAGAATTGTTATCAGAAAATCACAGTGGAACAGACGCTTTGCTCCCAAGCAATTGCACTCATCTAATTATAAAACACTAGGTGAATGTAGAGCAGATGCCCTCCTCAAAACCACCCCCACCCTACCTCCCTCTGCCTTCCAATTGTGGGAGCCATTTGGTCTCGTTCTAGTGTTACATTGGCTACATGGAGTGGCGCTCCTTGCCAAGCGGCTGCCATAGTATAAATGAACCTAATCGCTCGACTACCCCAATCCCCCCGTACGGCATCCGCTTGGCAGGAACAAAAGAACTCCAGAACCAAAAACTACCTGTTAATGACTAATGACTGCAGTGTCCGTCTGCCTGGCACTTGGCGGGGGCCAGACCACAATTAAGCATCTGTTGGTGGAGGAAAGGGGGAGATGAAAAGAAATAAGGGGGAGAGGAAGAGAGACAGAGAGAGAGAGACTTAAAGAGGGAGAGAGATGGAGGGAGAGAGGGGAGAGAGAGGGAGAGAGAGAGAGGGAGAGAGAGAGAGAGACTTAAAGAGGGAGAGAGAGAGAGATGGAGGGAGAGAGGGGAGAGAGAGAGGGAGGAAGAGAACGAGACATAGCCAGACGGAGAGGGAAGAAGAGATAGAGAGACAGAGGGGAGAGAAAGATGGAGAGAGAGGCAAAGAGAGAGAGAGAGTGGTTGCTCAGCAGGCTTCACAATGGACCCAACACCGTCACATCACCTCCAGTGTCCATGTGTTCTGGCCCTGGCTCTATACCTTTATTACTCCCACACCATGCACCCTGGGCTGGGGAGGCAGAGCAGCTGTCACTCTGGTGTGGCTGGAGGTTCTCACTTCTTCTCCACTGCCAAGAGGGATCAGTTTTTCTTCCTGAGCCAGCCTGGGAGAGCCAGACCTGCTCTCAGCCTATTATAGCCTGTCTATACGTTATGGCGATCCAGTGCATGGTTAAGTAAGGACAAATATTTTATTTAGGTGTGTTCAAACCTCTGTTTCTCTAATACATTAGCACTCAAAGTGATTTTTCTTTATTGACTTACTGTAGCAACTTCAGAATGTTACCTTTCAAAAGAGACCAGACTCATGCATAAGTATAACGCTAAGCTTTGCAAAAAAGGTATTCACATTTACATTTAGTCATTTAGCTGATGCTTTTATCCAAAGCGACTTACAAGTTCTGTACGACAAGACATCAGGAAGGGCACAACTCTATCAGCTGAGTAACAATGTTCATCAAAGTGTTGAGTGCTCTAGTGTAGGTTAGTATATTAGGACTGCTACAGTGTAGGTTAGTATATTACAGTGTATGTTAGTATATATATATATATATATATATATATATATATATATATATATATATATATATATATATATATATATATATATATATATATATATATATATATATACACACTTTATGCAGGTATGCAAATCACTTTCGTTTTCTGCTAAATGGGGGGTAAGCTTAAGGGGTTAATAGTTTGTATGTTTGCCTCACGACTGTAGGGACACCGGCACCGCACCACCTTTAAGTCTGCACCAATCTGGTTTTAGAGCTAATCACGGCACTATTTCAGCTATTACATTAGTTACAAATAATATAGTCAAGTCACTTTTATTTATACCGTATAGCATATTTTAAATACAACAGGAGTTGAGCCAAAGTGCTTTCCAGTCATTACAATAAAATACATGGCAATAACAAAGACAAAACAACACAGCACCACAGTATATCATGTGCCAACAAAACAGCATGAAGACTACAGATATACAATAAAATAACTAGTTGAGATAGGATGAAAAATGGCAACCTTAAACTGCACTAAAAGCAAGAGAGAAAATGTGGGTCTTTAGATATGATTTAAATGTTTTAGTGGGACAGGACTTTATACGAGACAGGAGACTTTTCCAATGTCTGGGGGAAGCAACAGAAAAAGCCCTGTCTTTTTTGGTTATGAGACGAGACTGATAGGAGATGATATCAGTGACCTGCGAGCAGAATAAGGACTCAGCAGGTCAATAATGTACTGTTGCTAATCCATGGAGGGCTTTAAAAACAAATACAATTTTAAAATCAATGATCTATATTTCACAGTGCAAGCGAGCCAGAACCAGAGTCACGTGTTGCCATTTCCTGGGTCCAGTTAAGTCTAGCAGCTACATTCTGATATAGTATCAAATCAAATCAAATGTATTTGTAAGGCCCGACAACACACGTTAATGTCCCCATGGGCCGGACACGTCTTCTTTAAACAAGTCAAGAAGAAACAATAGATCAAGAACAAAACAAAAACACCATAAAGTCCAAACAAATTTAAATAAATGCAACACTCCCAGACATACCCCACGCGAAGGTAAGGAAAAACTCACTAAAACCTAGCAATAGGAAATAAATTCACCACAGGCAATGTGGAGGAGAGAAACCTTAGAAGGGCCATTCAAGGGGGATCTCCCTTCTTAGATGTCGGTGATAGTAGTGTTGCAGTAAAACAGTTGGTAAGCATGCACTCATATGTGTAATGAAACACAGATAAGTGCATGCGATAGCAACTGAACATTTTGAAAGATAAAAAATAGAGCTGATGGCGGATCTATTTGAGGCAAAGGGGCGGTGCAGAGAGGGTCGCATCCTCCCGGTCATCATCACGGGACGTCCAACACTCCGGTCATCACTCCGAGACATCCACTCACAGGGAGACGGGACTGATTGATTGATTGATTGATTGATTGATTGAAAACTTTATTAACAGATTGCAGAATGGGTACAGTACAGTACGCGTCTATATTTATCACAGCCGAAGAGTGCGTCGCGTTTCTGATTGGCCATGACGCCCATGTGACCGCGGCAGTGCGAGAGAGCGGCAGTGCGGAAATAGGCTGCATCCTCCACGTCAAGAAAGACAGACAGGCATTCTCTGTGACAAACCCTAACCTTAACCAACTCCGAAATAATGCCTAACCTTAACCCTCCCTAACCTAACCTTAACTTAACCCTAACCTTAACCAACTCCGAAATAATGCCTAACCTTAACTTAACCCTAACCTTAACCAACTCCGAAAGAATGCCTAACCTTAACCCTCCCTAACCTTAACTTAACCCTAACCTTAACCAACTCCGAAATAATGCCTAACCTTAACTTAACCCTAACCTTAACCAACTCCGAAAGAATGCCTAAACTTAACCAGCGGAAGAATGCACGTTTATAGCGAGAGATGATAAACGTAAAAAAAAAAAAAAAAAAATTGAAGTGATTCGAACTTGTGACCAACCGCACCGCAGGCTCCACAGCACGGCGGCGTACCAGTTGAGCTAAGCGTCGATGGAAAAACATCGGGGATTACGGCTACATAATGCCGCAAGCTCTGCCGCTCCGCTCTGCGGCTGCCGCGGGGCGTGTCGCAGCCAATCAGGGAAAAAGCGTAAGCACTCGGCAGCACTCTTCGGCTCCAATTAAAGAATAGGCGTACAGTACAGCTCAATACACACAATTGTTAAGGGGATGCAGACCAGAGAAAGACTTTCGTCTTCTTTACATCAGGGTCCCCCATTTTCAATTCATCATAACATATATGACATACTGTACACGACATACACAGGCAGTACTGCTACATCTATACATTTATGACATACCAGATTTGCAAATACAGTACTGTTTGTGATACAAAAATAGTCTAAAAAAGAGAGTATATACATTTGATGGTGGGGGGGGGGGACTGTACATTGGAAGTGGTTGGGTGGGTGGGGTGGGGGGAAACTGTACAACTGTACAACAAGCAAAACTGTACATTAGAATATCAACGAAACCATACTTGGTTCTAAGAAGAGGGTCTCGTGTATTCTTGGGTTAGGTAATTTACTGTACATTGGAGGGGGTTGGGTTAGGACATTTATAGCGGCCAGTTTCGAATTGCAGTCTCCCATAGGTGTTCTTTGAGAGTGGTTTTGAAAGTGGGTAGTGATTCACATTCCTTTACAGCTTTGGGTAGGGCGTTCCACATTGATGTGGCATAATTGCTAAACGTGTTTAGTCCCTTGTTTGAGCCGAATCTGGGTTTAACATGATTTGTGGAGCTCCCTCTGTGGTCGTGGTATTCACTGACCTTTGGGAAGTATTTTGACATGTACATGGGTATCTTAGTCGTGTAGTGTATCTTGTAGACCAGGCCCATTGCAAGTTTCTGTACTCTGTCGTCTACTGTAAGCCATCCTAGGTTGACAAAGTGGGCAGGGGTGAGGTGGGTTCTAGGAGTAAGGTCAAGCAGTAGTCTGACCAGTTTGTTTTGAGATGTTTGTAATTTTGTTTTTAGCACCTTTGAGGTGCTTTGGTACCATGAGGTGCAAGCATAGTCGTAGTCTACGACTATGCTTGCACCTCATGGTACCAAAGCACCTCAAAGGTGCTAAAAACAAAAGCATAGTCGTAGTCTACGACTATGCTTGCACCTCATGGTACCAAAGCACCTCGAATGAGTGCTCCTGCCAGAGTCTTCAGGGTATTCTTGTTTACCAGAGAGGAGATCCGATACGTGTTCGTTGGTTGACTTTTTTATTACATTGGAGGCCATTTTGTCACAGGAAACATTTGCCTCTAGGATGGAACCTAGGTATGTAATTTCATCTTTCCTTGTGACAATATTGTCACCCACTGTAACTGAGAAGCTGTCGGTCTTGCTGAGTTTGTTATTTGAACCGAAGAGAATGGACTCTGTTTTGCCAGGTGTAATGATAGTTTGTTATCAGCGAGCCATATGCAGATTTTGTCTAGTTCCGAGCTGAGGGTTTTTTCAACCTGTAACTTGTTCTTGTCAGAGACCAGCAGGGCTGAGTCGACCGTGAACAGGAAAAAGTTGCAGTCACAAGCTGACGACATGTCATTTGCATAAATTAGGAACAGTAGCGGTCCTAGTATGCTTCC
Organism: Notolepis coatsorum; assembly: GCF_963971535.1. Taxonomy (NCBI): domain Eukaryota; kingdom Metazoa; phylum Chordata; class Actinopteri; order Aulopiformes; family Paralepididae; genus Notolepis; species Notolepis coatsorum. The sequence continues at coordinate 91,109,239 of NC_140182.1, read as the reverse complement.
TTGTGGAACACCACAGCTCACTGGGAGGGGGGGGGGGGGATAGGGTACCGTTTACCTCCACCATCTGTTCTCTCCCCTCCAGGTAGGATTGCGTCCGGCTCACTGATAGACTATCAAAACCAATTGCTTTTAGCTTGTCAATCAGAATGGAGTGATTGACCGTGTCAAAGGCCTTTTGTAGGTCCAGCATGACCATGCCGCAATATTTGCCCGCGTCCACCTCTTGTTTGATGTGGTCGTTTAAATAGAGAAGGCATGTGTCAGTGGAGTGGGGTGTTCTGAAGCCAGATTGGAATGCATAGATTAGATTTTTTTCCGCAAGGTACTTTTCGACCTGTTCGTATATACTATTTTTTCAATGACGTTCTAGATGGAGGTAAGGATAGAAACAGGGCGGTAGTTGCCTGGGTCTAATTTTTATCTAAATGACGGCAGGTAATTTGTTCCACAGGTAGGGAGCGTGGTAGACAAAGACTCTGTTAACCCTACGAATCGATAGAAGCTTATAGTATCTATAAGATATAGTATCTGATATATCTGCATTAGGTCAAATTAAACACTGGGCTGCCCTTGAACCTGTCTAAAGCATTTTATACAGTTGATCATCCTCTACCAAAAATGATGTAATATTGATTTGGGTAGAGAAAGGCGATCGTGATTGGTTTCAGAATTATTTGTTTCGAATTCTGAATTCTTGGGAACAAAGGATGTTCTGCAAGGTAAAATTTTGGGTCCCTTCCTCTTTACTACTTGTCTCACACAGTATATATACTGTATGCATCTGGCTTGATGAGACATTTGAAATTTACATTTAAATACCATATAGACAATCTTGCCAGCAAACATTGGTTTATTTTACAGAAACAGAACCAGCTTCCATATGATGGGTATGATTTGAATTGTTGAATCAGTTTTCCTGTGTTGAATTATGGTGATGTAATTTATAGAAATGTTGTCTTTCCACTCTTGCCGGGAAATTACCACCTTATATCACAGTGTTACTACAGTGGATTGGAACTATGGACCCTATCTGACTCGCTCAAGGTCCCCAGAGTACATACTGAACTTGGGAAGTCAGCCTGTTGTTTTAATATACTCCACTGTCCTAGTTTAAAAACATGATCATCACAAATGTCCCTGCTTCAGTAAGTAACTGTTTTTAATTTGATCTTTTGTCCTATTTATTCAAAATCTAACTATAAAAACAGATTTCTTTATTTTGTACCTGTTTTAACATGCCTGTAATCTCGACAGCATTGAAAATGTGGAAAACATTTCGAGAATAAATAAAGGTTTAAAATGAAAACAAATTAAACAGGCCTAGAGCGGGTGTACACACACTAACACGCACGCACACACACACACACACACATTACATAGTCAAACTGTAAATCAGCCTGGGCATTAACCAGTGAGCAGGGGCTGATTGCTGCAGCGGTCTCAGCACACTCTCCCAGGAATGAGAATAAATGAGCAGACTCTGGCGTGAACAATCCTTCATTACACCCATTAACCAGAGAAACCCAAGGAACACCAGACACACCGGCCAACTGTCAGCACACACCGTGGTACACTTCTGGTTCCCATGGCAACCTGAAGACACCACATCCTCCTCCTCCACATCCTCCACCACCACCACACATCATCATTACCATACATCCTCCCTAGTCCCCCATCTCTTTACCCCCCCAACCACCGATGGATACTGGATACGGCCGACTTTGTCATCCTTGTGATGTCGAGATATTTCTGAAGTGCCTGGTAATGAGCATAGCTCTGGTGTGTCTCCGTGAGCTCGCTAGCTCATCGTCAACGCTCCTGCCACGGTGGAATCATTAATCAGTTATTTTGCCGGTAAATAATTTAACTCAATCACGTCGGTGCACTCTTCAAACACCAGTGCCAGGTGTTCTTAATCAAGATTGGTTTGTTGCTTGTTTTTTTTGGGGTGTTTTCTTATTTTTTTTTACACATCAAAATAACTTTTTCATGAATGTGTTTTTCATATTGTGTGAGGCAGTGGAAGCGTGTTTTGACAGGTGTTTCAAGTCAAGTGAAGTCAACTCAAATGTATTTATAAAGCACATTTAAAAACAACCCCTGTTGACCAAAGATTCCTTTTTTTTATATATTTTTATTTATTAACACATTTAAAAACTATGAACAGATCATAGGCACAAATCAACAAATGAAAAACAGATCATAGGCACAAATCAACAAATGAAAAACAGATCATAGGCACAAAACACCATATCAGGGGCATCCAAAGGCTAGCGAATAAAAATGTGTTTTGAGTCTGAACTTAAAGGAATCAACAGAGTGGGCATATTCAGATTCCTTTTACCACATTGGTAATTGTCTCAGCGATACAGAGTATGCATTTTTCCATACATTTTCTTTTCACATAACAACAAGACACAGGACAAAGACAGTGCAGTGCAGGATTTATCATTTGAATAAATATATATATATAAAGTGTAAAGTGCAGTGCAGAGTTCCAGGTCAGTCCCAGTGCAGAATTCTTGCCAGTGTCATTGTTATTATTGTGCTGGGGGGGTCCTGAGGCATTGATCAGCCTGGCGGCTGAGGGGAAGAAACTTAGTCTATGACGAGCTTTCACAGCCTTTGGGATCCGCAGCCTTCTCCCAGAGGGCAGCAGGGTGAAGAGGCTGTGTCCTGGGTGGGAGATCTGAGAAAAGGTGCAACAGCAAAGGCACGGTCACCCCTGAGCTTAAATTTAGAACACAGGACGGCCAGGAGCCCCAAGGCAGGTGACCTGAGGGACCTGGGGTGGAGCAGGGGGTTAGTAGGTATCTGATGTAGGAGGGGGCCTGCCTGTTTAGGGCTTTAAAAACAAACAGGATAACCTTGAAATCAATTCTGTACTGTACCGGTAGCCAATGGAGAGGGGCTAGAAAAGGATTAATATGGTCTCTCTTCCGTGTACCTGTCAGTGCCTGTTTTACTATTTAAAGTGAACCCAGGAATATCTATTAACTCTAATGCTATTGGTGGTTACTTAATCCCTAACATATATCCTACAGGGAATCATAGTAATAATTATGTTCCCAGCCTTCCCAGAGACAGTCGCATTTCTCTCCTCTCCCCAGGCTCCTCAAGGCCGTTCCTACCGCCGCCTCTACTGCCTCCATGAAGCCTGACGCTGCTGTGCTCTGTGCTTTGTGCCGGTTGTCGGACTATACTCAAATCAACTCGAAATGGATCTAATCAGTGGATTGCATATTTTCGTCAAGGAAGCAGAATAAGGCTATAACCCTCTCTGCCTATGCGACATTTCAATCGGGCTACCAACTTGAAGTCGTGGACATTTGGATTATCAAAGCTTTTGGGATTGCAATAAGAAGATTTTGGATCTGTTTACCGCGCACAGGACCTACCAAAATGAACTGATTAAGACACTTGGACACTTGGACTAATGTATTCAGTCATTTGGACGGAGTTGTTAAAACTCACTCCACTCAAACCAATAGAGTTATAATTCACTGAAATAACATCAAGTGCTGGAACATAATTGAAGAATAAACCAATGGGTAGATACAGATGTTATACATTATACACATAGAATAGAAATACTTTATTCATCCTGAGGGAAATTTGGCACTACAAATCGCTCACAGTAAACAGTAAACATTTAGATGGACAAAAACAAAAATCACAAATAAAGATAAGACTAAGAATAAAATATGGTCTGTGATGTTTCTATATCTATACTATAGTGATGTTTCTGCTCTGTTAGCCCATTAGAGCGGTGAGTGATATGTATCGCCCAGCACGTCGCTTCCTCTTGTATGCACAGTAAACTTGGGCAATATGATGATGTTATCGTGCATGTGGCCACGATAAAGGCACTCCCATGCCCCCGATAATGGGATGATATTCGATTATGCAACACCTGTCGTAGGGGTGGACGGTATAAACGGTATACGGTATAAACGGTATGAATTTGCGCTACGGTATGGATTTTGACTATACCTTCATACCTTGTGACCGGTAGACTAGAGCAGCTAGTCACAGCAATAGCAATGACGTTAGCGTTACTTGACGATTCACTCAACATTTGCATAGTGTTTAATTGTACTGAGTTTTTCTCCACTTGCTCACAGACCTTGCCATATAGTTTGGGCATTTCAATTTCCCAGAAGCAGTCAAAAGAGGATCGGTAATGCAGCCTTTATCAACTATGCCCCAAAACTATGGAACAAACTACCCCAAAACATCAGGGAAGCCAACTCGCTAGACATCTTTAAAAGACAGCTTAAAAATCTCTTTGCTCAGGCATTTCACTGATAGATATCTGCTACCACCTAGTGGCAAGAGGAAACATCAGGGATATCCTGACACAACTTGTATTTACCTGCACTATTCTTACCCTGCCTACTCTTATACACTGCCTATCAAATTCATGTGTCGGTTATTGCACTTTTTACTTCTTACTGATGACTATTTTTAAACTGAATCATTTTAAACTATTTTTATTATTTGCTAGATCCAAATGTGAAACACTGATTATTTGTATTACTGAATAGAGAGCCTATTAGGATGCTAGATCCTAATGTGAAACACTGTGATTTGCCATACCTTGCTATGCTCGCTCATGCCTGTATTTTTTATGTCCGTTCTATTTTATAATTGTTTGACTATTTTTAAACTGAATCATTTTAAACAATTTTTACTATTTGTGTTACTGAAAACTGTAAGCGGAGAGCCTATTGGGATGCTAGATCCTAATGTGAAACACTGTGATTTGCCATACCTTGCTACCTGTCTATCTTTTTATGCTCACTTATGCCTGTATTTTTTACTGTTGTGAAGCACTTTGAACTGCAACCTCTGTATGAAAAGTGCTATACAAATAAAGTTATTATTATTATTATTAAGGAGGCTGAGATGAGACTTGCTTTAGCGCAGCAACGGGCTAATGTTAGCCGCTAAGCTAATGTTCTAACGTGACTCCACGGCACCAGTTTCATTAGTGAGGAAAGGGGGGTTATATTGACGAGGCTTGACAACAGAGGTTCAAAGATAACTTCACATTTATTGGCTATTCGTTTCTTTATATCACTTTATCCATCGGGCTGCTCTTGTTTCCAACTCTGTGTGTTGACAATGACATCCTGGTGTGACATCATCAACTACGGCAACTTAGGACGCTCTAACCTCAAACTCAAACCTATTACATCACGCTCTCTCGTTCTCTCTCTACGTTGTCAAACATGTACACTAAAGTTAAGTTATGTTGGAGTTTTATTGTGTTTGAGTTGTTTGAGGGAAAGAAACCTCCTGTCCTGCAGTAGTTTTTATTTTCACTTTGTGCCACTTGATTTTATTGTATTTCATGAAATAAGTGTTTTTCAGAGATGGAAGTAACTTGAGAAAAGGTTTTGAATTTTTCTATTGCAGTTTTGCACAATAAATGTTCTTAAAATACCTATGTACTGGGGCGCCCTCGTGGCGCATACCATAGTGCCTCGCGCACCTACGCGGCCGACCCGGGTTCGATCCCAGCTCCAGTCGTTATTTGGCGCATGTCCTCCCCACCTCTCCTCCGGTTCGCCCTCTCCTCTGTCGGTCCTGCGTGGCCAATAAAAGCTGTAAAAATGCAAAAAAAAAAAGAAATACCTATGTACTATGTGAAATATGTCCTAGTAATACAAGAGTACAGTAATAGCAGGGCGGTTAGGTGGCGTAGCGGAGATTGCGTTCGTCACCAACCCCGGAGCTCACAGCTCACAGCTCCGGGGTTGTCACCAGCTTGGCTGGCCGTTCACACTAATACAATTGGCAGTATTAGAGGGTGGGAGAAGCTGGCGGGGTGGGTCCGGGTCGTTGTAAACAGCGACTCCTACAGTTCGGTCGGGGCGCCTGCTAAGCGCGGATGGGACCTGAGTGGGATAGTGTGATCCTTCCACACGCTACGCCCTCTCGGAGAATATCCGCGCTGCCAGGTGAAAAGAAACGGTTGATTGGCCGGACGTGTGTCGGAGGAAGCACGTGATAGCCTCCACTCTCCCAGATGATCTGACTGTGGGGGGTAAGTGCGCAGCGACCAGGAAGGGGATTGGGAATTGGCATAACGACTAACATTGGGATGGGAGAAAATCGGAGGAAAATGGAGGGGGAAAAAGATAATAAAAAAATAAAAATAAAAATAGTACAGTAATAGCTGCCAGTGTTTTACCCCTTCAGAAGCATTTATATAGACATTTTAACACATTGTATAATTCGCCGGATATGATGAATTATCGCTTGGATGCCAGCACGTTAATCAATGGGAGGACGAGCACATTTGCGAGCGATTAAACTATATCTTAAATTATGGCTATGGGTCTAATTACACCCATCGCTTATCAATGACTTGCTTGCAGTCAACATGTATGAAACGGATTGTTTTTTCATCAGTACATTTCCGTTTTATACCGTTTTGAATATGAGTATAGTTTTGGAGATTTCTAGAAAGAAAAAAAGATTCTGCGATAATAGCCATTTACTGGAATACACAAAACACGTTGTCATTTTGTGTTCTTATGCACAATGCATTATTTGGGCCCCGCTCAGCGCCTAACGTCACACACACACACACACACACACACACACACACACACACTCACATACACACACATACACACACATACACACGTTGTGAACGCTGTGAAAAAAAAACTCTGATTAACCCAAAACTGGTAACATAGAGTCCTTGACTCAGATCAGATGTTCTGCAAAAAGATTAACCCAATTCCTGATCGCCATTCCAAATATTAATCGCGTTTATTGATCCGACGTTATAGTCCGAAACGCATAATCGAAAGCTGCTCCGAGCCTCCCCAGTGAATGTGGTAACAGACACTGCTTGCCCGAGATGGGGAAACCCTGGACCGGAGTTTTTCTCTGATGCACATGGCCACTCAATCCAATCCAATAATGTGCATTACCATCCGGGAGACGATAGGGGGGGGTATTTGTCCTATTCGAGCTCAGAGCCATTCCCAATGATAACGTCAGGCTGGATGGATGAAAAATGTATGGATATCGCTAATAAAAGAAATAGCGATTAAATAACGAGAAATCTTGTTATTGGCAACCAACACATGGCGAGAAATAACGAGAAATCTCGTTGTTGGCAACCAATGTGTTAAGATAAATGAATATACCGTGATATATACCGTTACCGTCTATGCTTCAAATTATACCGTGATATCAATTTTAAACCATACAGTCCAGCCCTAACCTGTTGTCAATATTGCGCTATAGTCAGTCTCTATGCTTTCTCTATGCTTGTTGTACATTGTTGTAGCCAACAATAACATCATGCAATGTTAGCTAGGGTGACCAAACGTCCTCTTTTGCCCGGACATGTCCTCTTTTCACGCCCTGTCCGGGGCGTCCGGGGGGGGTTTATAAATTCATGGAAATGTCCGGGGTTTCATTGTTTTTCAGTTTCAGTTTCAGTTTCACAGCCCTTTGCGAGCATCTGAAGGCTCGGGATTGCATTTTTCGCCGAACATATAAATTACTGAATTAAAGCGCTATTCGTTGCCGCGAGTGGTACTCACAGAGCGAGCCGTGTATTTCCACCATTGGTGTCACCGCGCATGCGCACCAGGCATTTGGCTGCCTGGTGCGCATGCGCGGTGACACCAATGGCGGAAATACACGGCTCGCTCTGTAAGTAACACTCGCTTTGTAACAATGATTTAAACTGTTTATTAGCAACTCCGAGCTTCCAGACCCCACTGTAAAGCTGTGTTAAACCCATATTGTACACTGGGTATCTTTGAAATTCATATCTGATATATTTTTGACACACCCCGAGCCCCCCGATCACGCTTGGTAGTTTCTTTTTAAACTGGTCGCGGTCTACCTGAGAGTGACTGCAGTAGAGCCCCAGCACCGCAGTCACGAAAGGAGCTAAAATTAACTATACTTTTGCTCACACAATATCTTGAATGAATGGGTTTATTTATTTCAAACATAAATTGAAAATAAATAATAATAAAAAACAAGTAATAAACAGATTAAAAAACAAACAAGCAGGAGTATAGAATGAAGTGTAAACTTATGTATTCCTACCCCCTTGATTGATTGATTGAAAACTTTATTAACAGATTGCAGAATGGGTACAATACAGTACGGCTCAATACACACAATTATTAAGGGGATGCAGACCAGAGAAAGACTTTCATCTTGTTTACATCAGGGTCCCCCATTTTCAATTCATCATAACATATGACATACATGACATACAGATAGACAGTATTCAGTATACCTTCACACTATATTATCTTATGCAACTCATATTCACTCCACAAACTGAAATATACATACATTGTTGAATGAACAGCCTGTTTCTTGAAGTTAGACTCTCCTCTAAATTGTAACCCCCCTCTCTATAACAGAATCTTTGGATGTTACCCGGGAGTGAATTGTTTCGTGCTTTAAACATGATTTGTGCAGTCTTAAATTCAGCCAGGTCCCAGAGTTTCATGGCATGTGATTTAAAAAATAGTGTGTTTGTGTGTTCCAGATATCCTACCTTATTGATAATCAAATCAAAATCAAATGTATTTGTAAGGCCCGACAACACACGTTAATGTCCCTTCAGGCCCATGTCCCTTCAGGCTATGGATTTGCTGTGTTTTCCAGCTTATACAAAAATATATATATTATTTTGGAATATTGCAACTATACAACACAAAAACGTGAGTACACAAGTTCAACTCATGTTCAGCCCTTCATTAGCACTAAAAGTGATTTTCCTTTTTTGCATTAGTAACTTCACAATGTTATCTTTCAAAAGAGACCAGGCTTATGCATGTGCTATAAGCATAATGTATAAAGATAAGCTTTGCAAAAAAAGTATGCAGTCCTCAAGTTCAAGTATAAAAAAGAAATTCCGCTTTTCTGGGTGCATATGTTAAAACAATAAAGGCATCTTTGAGTAAACTTTCAGTAGAGATTCAAGATTCAAGAGGTTTATTCATCACATACAGTACAGTACACAAGACATAGTGAAATGAAGGTGGCCATGCCCACTTCGATTGTGCAAAGTATCATTAAGTATCTCGAGGCTGGGGCCAGCATGTCCTCTTTTTTGGAAATCAAAATATGGTCACCCTATGTTAGCCCATGTAGCCTGTAGCCCATTGTAGCCTCCACAATGATGGAATGAACTATGTACCTACCCCAGTTAGGACAGCCGAAACCCGTCCAATCTTTCGCCGTCGACTAAAGACGCACTTCTTCAACCATTATCTGAATTTATTTATTTATAATTTTTTTTTTTTTTTTTATCTAACCCTAACTAACCTTACTGTCATGCACTTGTCCTAATAAACTAACCTACACTGTAGCACTCAACACTTTGATGAACATTGTTACTCAGCTGATAGAGTTGTGCCCTTCCTGATGACTTGTCGTACAGAACTTGTAAGTCGCTTTGGATAAAAGCGTCAATTAAATGACTAAATGTAAATGTAGCCTAATTTAGTGGAGAAAACTTGGGGAAAGATGTCATTAGATTCTCGTTAGCAAAAATAATGCAACTGTGTCTAGCGTGTCAGTCAATGGTGGGGTCGACTGTATGAGGGCAGTTACTAGGTACATTGAGAAAGAAATCACTTCTAGTCATACAGTTGAAAAAGCCAGTTTCAAGGAGATACATTAATAGGAAGATACATTGGATTCGCAATATGACTTGCCAAGCCACACATAAGTCATTTTAGATGTGAAGGGGGCATTCTGGGATAGTTCTATGCACTTGACATGTGGTCAAGTGTTAATTTACAGCGCAATTCTGATTGGAAGCTGGAATCAAAATGCTTGAATCTTTCCTGAGATTGTAATGTTAGCTTTGTCGCAAAGGTCTGTGTAAAGCTACAGTAGCAGCCAGTGTTCCGCTAGTGTAAACAAGACTTCCGGTCAGAATCTTTCAAAATAAAAGCTACAACATATGTGTCTTTTTGACGATAATATAATTTACTCTTGAGTTGATTTTCTTTTTTTTTCTTTTTTCTTTTTTCTTATGTTTTTGGTAGATTTTAATTTGTTTGTACTACCGGGCAGTCGGGTAGAGAGAGAGAGAGAGAGGAAGAACGGGAGACAGAGCAGGGGGAAGACATTCGGCAAAGGACGCCGGGTCCGGGAATCGAACCCGGGTCGGCCACTTCGCAACGCAGCGTGTTACATGGGTCGCCACTTGGGTGCCCTGAGTTGATTTTCTTAAAGCAATATCAATATATATATAGCAATATAAAAATGTGCGGAATTTCAATATCGCCCATGGGTAAAGTACTCATCAAGTGCGTGCATCGTCTCTGTCGCTATTGTTTTGAATGCAATCAGGAACATATTAACACAGCAGGTGGCATTTTCCACAACCCATGAATAACGGCCAATTTCATTTTCTTTTGTTTGTCAATGGTGGGTCCTGACAAGGGGTTGAGAAATGACGCAGACGCCGGTTCTCCTAAACCCTACCCTGGCACTTCCACCGTGGCACAAAAGTAGAGCCTTGAAGTAGATTGATTACACTTGTGATCACTCTTGCCAGATAATGTCCTTCCTTTTAATCATGCATTGTGTCGTCGCTCTCTACATGGACAAGATCATCACTGGCCGCTTCATCACTGTCTCATTGTTAATGTCGTCCCTAATTGAACAGCCCAGCTATTCATTGGAAGTTTTTGCTGCTTGATCTTGTTTACCGCTGCATGTCCTTTTGTTGGAAACTGAATGGGTTTGGCAGCCTGCTGTTTTCCCCTCACACACATTGAAGTCTTAATGCTCTCTCTCTTCACTGCAGACAATAGATCTGCAGAACTTAAGAAGGGACACAAGGAAGTTGTCCATCCTCGCCCTTCTAAAAGTCCTGTTTAGACATCTTTAGTTGCAGCAGGCTGCCGGGTGGTCAGCTCCTCGGGCGTTGTGCTTTACTGAGTACTGTGGAGTCTGTAACCTCTTACTTTCTCATTGGACACCAGTGAGAGGCCATAGTAGCTCCATAAAACCTGACACTTCATCAAACGGCAGCCATTTACCTGTCAGCCGCTCCCCATCTACCCTCTCTCAGAGTCATTTCCAGTCCCTGAATTAAGATTTGAAGATGAGTTTGCGGCGGAGGAGGAGAAGCCTGAATGGGATGTCCGCCCTTGTAGCCCAGGGCTATCATCCAAGCCTATTGTTCTCTCTTGACGTTGGCAGGATTGACCGGAGCTGCTGGCTGTGATGTCAGTCCATGAGGAAATCTGGACTTTGCCAGTCCTCTCTCTTGTCGGGTCCTTTTGTGGTGGTTGACATTTGTGATGGGACACTAATTGCTCCATTTGGCTCAACAGAAAGTGTTGCCTGGAGCACAAGATGCCCACAATATGTGTGGAAAATGCCTTGCTTCAGCAGGTGGAAAAGGGAGAACTTTGTAGCTGATATCTCTCTCCATACCCGCCCTGCTCTCTCTAGCTTTTTTCTTTGCTTCTTCTGTCTCGTTTTTAGTCTGGAGTCTCTAGTATGCAGACTGCAGAGCCTTTTGACTCCCCACCTCACCAGGCTCCCAATTACTGTGTAACAGGCAGATCAATGGCCGACTGCAGGGGTCCTGAGTGACCTGGCAAACTCTCCCAGTTTATTATCTTGGATCTCAAAGCTCCACGTGCCACCTCCTGACCCCAGTCTCATTCCCCCTCTCTCCCGCGATGAGCGCCGGTGACCATGTGACACTGACAGCCTCACAGATGAGGGGGAGGAGAGAGAGAGAGGGGGGGGGGGGGCAGAGAAGTCATACGAGACGTCTTTGTTGTGAACGCAAGTGTGTCTGGCATTATGTAAATAGCGCTTATGCTAATTGCCTTGACTGCCAGGAAGCGCACGTTAATGTTAAAGGAAGTTACCTTCCGCTTTGAAAAGCCTCCCCAGGCCACCGTGAATAAGACATGGGTTGGCATCCGATGGCACAGTGGGCTACATTGCTACCTGTGCATTATCCAAACTGCAGTGAGTGAAACAAACCCCGCCATCCGGGTGTCGGAGAGAGGGGACAGAGAGTTCTTGAGCAGCAGTGCAGGATTCAACATTCACATTTGGCTCCTTGCTCTTCTAGCGTGTCGATGGCAGTATTGCCCACTTGAGGGCAATAGAAGTGAGATATAGTTGCCCATTCCGAGCGAGGCGAGGCTATTTGCTGTGCAGCCTGTAGTACTCGTACGTTCCCTGCCTCTCTAGTGTTTGGAATATTCACCATGTCGGGTGCATTTTTCTTCCCTCCTCCTGAGCTGCACTCTCAGCATACGAAGAGGTGTTCCATGACAGTGCCCACTTGATTTTACTCAGTCAGCATATGGATGGCACTATTACTCCTTACAACATCTTTTCACGCCAGCTAGGCCATTTTGCTGATCTGCGCACAGGCACGGCACATAGCGGGATCCTGCTACTATACCACACCAATTATCAGTTATCGCCAAGGAAGGAGGGCTGTTCAGCCATTAGTTATTCATCCAGCCAAGTGCTGCATTCAGTGTAATTCGATTTTCTCCCTCCATTTTACATTAAAAGTCACTCAGAGACGAGGCAGATATAAGTGAAGCGCAGAGATTAACTATGCATCTCTAAATCTCTTTAACAAATACACTGTGCATGTACCATTAACCTTGAACAAGCTGATTAACTTAGCTCTCTGTTTTCCCCGTTTAGTCCCAAACCATGTTTAAAATCCACAGAAGATGGCCATAACTCAGCCGAAATAGGATAGTGCAATTATCTCACATTTGGCGGTAATCCGTTACTGATGAAGATGGAACTGAATATTGATCCAATTTCATGGTTAAGTGATCATACGCAGAGTGGGAAGGATATTATGATTATGCCTCCAGCACATCTGCTACTGTACATACATAAGCCAAAGCACAATAAGTTATATGCTGTCTTATAAAACGTTAAACCAAAACATGGCATTTCGTGTGTGTGTGTGTGTGTGTGTGTGTGTGTGTGTGCGTGTGCGTGTGCGTGTGTGTGTGTGTGTGTTGTGTTTGGCTGTGTTTTGGGGCCATCTTGGTAGACTGCCTATCTTGCCAGAGCTGGAGAAGCTTCAGGCTTCACCCAACAGTGTTTCATTAACCTGACAACAGTGAGTGAGGCTCCAGAGCAGCAGGCAAGGCCAACCTTCAGCCAGCCCCACCATGCCAAGGGGGTGGGTGGTTGGCGGAGAGGGACACTGCCACCGCTGCACGATCACATGTGCAGTAGCTTTCTTCATCTATTGTGTCGCTCAAGTCTCTGACACGGAACAGGGATGTGGGGGACATTGTGCTGAAGTCCTTCCTCCTATCATTTTGAAATAGCCATCCTTGCATAGAGTGATCATGGCCTCGGACTGGATAACACATTTGTATGCGAAGGGCGGCCAATCAATTGTGGGGCAAATTGAAAAGTGGCTGCGCACATCGGGCAACAAAGTGAGCACTTCACTCTCCACTGAAGATTGGCACTCAGGGATGAAAATTGGCAGAATTCATCAAATGTAAGGGTGTAAAACCCTGACAGAAGTGAGTAGGTCCTTTAATGTGAAAAATAGCCCAGGGGCCTTGTGGAGTGTGTTTTATGTGGTTGGAGGGGTCGAAGGAGGTATGTTAGTTGGTTCATGTATAGATGTTGGGGGGGGGATTGTCAGATTTCCCCAGTGGCGCTCTCTCTCTCTCTCTCTCTCTCTCTCTCTCTCTCTCTCTCTCTCTCTCTCTCTCTCTCTCTCTCTCTCTCTCTCTCTCTCTCTCTCTCTCTCTCTCTCTCTCTCTCTCTCTCTCTCTCTCTCTCTCTCTCTCTCTGTTTAATTTTATTTTTATTTTTTATAGCAGTTCCATGTCATTGGAGCAGTGCGTGGAGTGACTGGAGCAGTGACTCGGACTGTCAGGGAGTGATTTATGCAGTCATAACAAGGCCTGTACTCTAGTGGACCACCACTGGTATTTTATACCGGCACTTATTATTAAAATGAGACATTTAGGCGCAAATAAGTTGTTTCTTCCCTTTTTATGTGACATGGATGGGGACATGTCACATTCACATCACAATCTATACAGCCTCCCTCCCTCCCTTAGAATTACCTTTTTTTGGAGGACGTAAGTAACGCCACTTCTCCAACAAGAGCTCCCTCTGTCACCTGTGTCTTTTTATTCATGAAAATGCAAAATGTAGATTTCCAAGCGTTTCAAAGATGGCGAGTTGACAAGGGGGCGCCGTTGGTGGGACTACAGATCGGCCGCTGTTCCATAAAAGTGGCAGGCGGACCGCGGCGCTGGACGCGTGTCCTCTGTCTGCGTGTCCTCTGTCTGCGTGTCCTCTGTCTGCGTGTCCTGAGTCCTCTGTCTGCGTGTCCTCTGTCTGCGTGTCCTCTGTCTGCGTGTCCTCTGTCTGCCTGGTTGAAATGAGCGGCAGAGTCTGCCTTCTCGTTGTGCTCCAGCACTATTGTCTCCGTTCTGCCTGGAAGGACGACACCCCAGGCCCATGTGAGGAGGTGTATCTGAGCGACTACATGTCACGTTTCATCCTGACTGGGTTTGCCTTAATGGTGTTTTCCTATTGGCGTAGCGGGCTGTCCTTTGCCCTCCTACTAGATCTACGCAGCACAGCTGTAGACGTCCTTATCTACCTCTGTCTCCTCTGGCCCAGTCCTCCATCTCCCCATCCAGCTCACTCGATCCATAACCTTACAGCCGGCTAAACCGCATCGCCGAGGGTCCGTCTCACCTGTCCCCTTGTGGGAGAAGGGATGGAGCAGGCGTGTAATCAACAGCTACACTCCCGAGGCTGGATGACCTACATGTTACACTTTTCTCCGTCTGCCTGCATGCGCTTAACACCCAACGGGCCGCCACTCAAAGCGGCAGGTGATGGCAAACACTGGGGATATCGGCTAAATGTGTGAAGGGATACAAGTACAGGTGTTCGTGTTGAGCATAGAACTCAAGGTTACAATGTACTGCACTGTGCGGCACAAGGTTCTTCTGACCGCACAGCTTTCTTCATTTAATAGAAAGAATAACCTTGTCTCTGTACATTTCAGAATATTTCCATTTGAACCAGCATTTAAGCGATTTCCTGGGGGGTCATCACTCCACAATGGTGGAACAAAAACTCCCCCCACCACAGTCAGGAACAGTTGAAACCGAGGCAAATGTTCTTCTGTTGACTCAAATCACACTTTTTTTTTTTTTTTTTTTATTATCTTTTTCCCCCCTCCTTCTTTTTCCGATTTTTTCTCCCATCCCACTGTTAGTCGTTATGCCAATTCCCAGCCCCTTTCCTGGTTGTTGCGCACTTTCCCCTACTGTTGGTCCGAGAGGCCGGATACTGTCACATGCTTTCCTCCGACGCATGTGCAGCCAGCCGGCAGCCAGCCTGGCAGCGCAGATTCTCACCTGGAGAGTGTAACGTGTGGAAGGTCGCACTACCTCTCTCCAGATCCTACCCTTGCTGAGCAGGCGCCCCGACCGAACTGTAGGCGTCGCTGTCCACAACGCCCAGGACCCACCCACGGCTCCCCTCCCCCTAACTCAGCCAAACGAGTTAGTATAGCGATCAGCCCGAGCCAAGGCAATGCTGACTCTCCGGGAGTCGAGACCACAGCCTCTTGCATTGGTGATGAGCACAATCTCCGCTACGCCACCTGACCGCCCCAAATCACACCTCTTTAAACAATATCTGGAAAAACTATGTACCCTACTACTATGCTACTATACTGTACTTATACTATTACCTATTGTGCTAATATGTCTATCTATATGTATATATAAGAGTGTAACACTCAAGCTCAATACTATTTGAACAATGCCACTGACCCTTAGCTGCCTGGTGACTTGTTGTTCACAATCTGTAAGTCGCTTTGGATAAAAGCATCAGCTAAATTACTAAATGTAAATGTGATGCAAAAGACGAATCTTAATGTTCCACTGCGCACAGGTGGCACCAACTCTCAAATTTTCAAATAAAAGATTTAAATAAAATTACAATTTTCATTAGGCATAGCTTGCATGCTACTGTACATACCAGCCATAAACCTATGCATGTGGTTAATTTGAAGGCGTAGGAAAAGCTAATGGTGTATTAGAGCCTATATTGCCTGAAGGTAACTTTTCTTCTCACAGGAGAAGTACTGTACATCAATCACTTCTATCAGTAAATCCGCCTGCATGCCGCTGGCAACGCGTCCACTGTGCCTCCTCCTCCCGCCGTAGAAAGAGCCTCTCAGCAGAAGCAGCAAGACGGAGGCTGAGGTTGACATCCTTTTTGCAGATAAACTGGCTCTACTTCTCTACCACTGCCACTACATTCTGCCCCTGGGTCTGCGGAGATATCGATGGGAGCCAGTAGTCAATAAGACAAAAGCCTCTGACGGCAGGGACGCCTGAGGAGTCGAGCTGAGCCACTGCTCATTTTCTCTGTATCTCTCCATCGCTCTCCATCTCTCTCGCTCTCTCTCCTTTTACCCCGAAGCACAAGATAGGACAAAGATCAGATATGGCTTTGGAGACGAGAGTTAGTGACTACAGGTGCACGTGTGCGAAAAGAGTGACGTTTTCTCAAGGCGTGAAAGAAGTTTCCAAGTCGTGTTGTTTGTCACTATCTCGCTGTTTTTCCTAACTCTTTGAAATGTGTGAAAGTTACTAAAGTAGTAATTTTCTGCTCCGAGGTGCGCCATAATGTACACAATTTCTAGAATGTTTCTGTCAATGGTCGACTCTTGTCACAGGGAAATGGAGAAAAACACTCCTCACTCCACTAAGCCGGTGTATTGCATTTGTTGTGTGAAAGCCGGTGGTCGTCTCGGGAGGCTTTGAGTGAAAAACACACATTTTCCGGCTGCCGCTGCGTATCCATGTGCAAACACCCAACCCAAGTGTCCCTCTGTCCCAGTGTCCCTCTCCCTCCCACTACACTGTACTTTACGTGGGCATCCCTTGGAACAAACAAAGCTCGGCAGACGAAATAAGACCCTCATGAATAATAAGCATTGTCTTGTTCCAGCCCCCAATAAGATGATGCTCGTCGACTGTTTGCATTCCTTGGGCATGGGGACGCTCGCAGGGCTGCGTTGGACTTGGATCAGCAGCAGTGTGGCTGCTAAATAATTTGTTGCGAACAGCTTTTGTTTACCAGCATATCATGAATGAATATGGTTTGGCACTCAAACGTTCAATCAGGTTAGCCGCTGTTGACGGGTTGGAAGGTAGTGGGAGCTCTCCTCATGTTAATATACTGGCCGCATTCTCCTCATGGAAGTTAAATACTGACAGCATTCTCCTCGTGGAAGTTAAAATACTGACCGCATTCTCCTTGTGGAAGTTAAATACTGACAGCGTTCTCCTCATGGAAGTTAAAATACTGACCGCATTCTCCTTGTGGAAGTTAAATACTGACAGCGTTCTCCTCATGGAAGTTAAATACTGACCGCATTCTCCTCATGGAAGTTAAATACTGACCGCATTCTCAAATGTTTGGAGTCATTTTGAGCAGGAGTCGGTCAGATGACTGATGATGCTCTGAAGCCATCGCAAATCACTTCCTGGACTGTGAAGAGAGAACTCCGACTGTGCCTCATCTGTATGCTCTGGTGTCTAGAAAGCCCAAGCCAGGCTTTACACAAGCCCATCCCATCTGTCGGTCTGGTATTGAGAGCACAGCTCCATGCTAACTAAGCGCGACAGTGGATTTAGCTGGATCTGCATCTCAGCCAGTGGCACACCACTAGGGCAGCAAAGCCCCACAGTCCCACGTGCAGGAGTCGGGCTACTTAATATTCCTATGTTGATTGGGGATTAATTGTTCCATCTGGCCCTCGTGAAAACCTGACGGAAGAAAGAAAGAAAACTGTCCCCCTTTCTCCTGCCGTGTTTCCCCCTGTTTGATTATGGCAGTGGAGTGTGGCTAGCGAGCGGCAGGGCTGGAAGGAGGAGGAGGAGGAGGAGCACGGGCAGGACAGAGGGAGAGCTGGGAAAATGTTTTATCATTTTTCTCCGGGACTGTCATACGCCATAGGCAGCCTCATTTGTCTGCTCCATCTCCTTTGTTTCCAGCAGGCTGCATGTCTCTGGACCAGGATTAGGCTACTCAGAGAGAAGAGAGATAGAGGCGGAGAGAGAAGGGAGGAGAATCGAGCCTTGACCATTGAAATCAGCTACATGAACTAATTATTACAGTGATCCACGTTTTTAGCATAATGGCACAGGATAATGTATAGGTGCTGCAGTATTTAGCAACTGCTGACTGGCCACAAAGAGAGTGAACTAGAGAGGAAGCAGGTCTGAAGGAGGAGAGGGGGAGAAGGAACAGTAGGGGAGGGGGTGAGTCTCGTATTTTCCCCATGTTATCATTGTTATTCCACTGGGGTGTTGTTGACCCAGTTTATCTCCCTCTCAGGTGATTAATGCAACACGATTTCAGACAAAGGTCACACCAGGAACACAACACCGGCTATGGGAATTCTCCATTGTTTATGTTATGGCTGAAGATAAGTGTTTGTCCCAGTTATATTTTACCGGCCAAGCCAGACGACCTTAGGTTGAAGACGGGGATCCAAGATGCCTTTCTTTGTTCTTCCACAGTTGATACTGAGTTTAAGTCCTTTTAAGTGTACCGAATACTGACCTGAACCAATACCTTCACTGAATATTATAGACGTAGAGACCATCAGGTTGGGGTCATCGGTCAAATACAATTTTCTCCATTGATGTACCAAAGAATACAGAAAAGGAAGTCACTTAGCTTTTATTTCTGTTACATCTTGTCCCTAAAACACACTGGAGGAAGCTGAGGCAGAATGTTGTGTAATGTTGGCGCTACGTTAGAACCACCAGCACCAGGTGCTGCTTTGGCCGCTGTGAACAGGCACCAAAGTAAAGCAGGTACCACTCAGTCAGCGGCCATCCTGCACTGCTTTAGCTTCTAGAGTGTGTCAGGGGTTAGTGTCAGATTTTAGGCAATTAGGCAAATTCTCCAAAACCAATTCCCTGTTTTAACCCGGTATCATCCTCATATTCAATACCAGTATTGATGCATTCCTAGTAAAAGATAACTTCTGGCAGTTGGGCCACATGCACCTCAGATGTGGTGAGAGATGGGTACTTATAAAGAAGTATTGCTCACATGATGACATATTTATGAGAGACCATCACTGTTGAGCCTCAACTGTACAGTGACACAACACAAAAAAGACAACAAAATGGACACTTAACACACTGAAAGATTTTCTTGCATGAAAAGGAATGGACACAGATGAAAAACTACACTGCGAATGGATGCCATGAATGAGATCCTGCGGGCGCTTTATGCCGCTGTCCAGTCCACCAAGGCCATCTTAAGCCATCAGGTTAGGTTAGGTTAGGTTAGGTTAGGTTAGGTTAGGTTAGGTTAGGTTTATTTTATTTGTTCAAGGGGGACAGTGTACATTAATAAAACATTTTACAGATGTAAATGCACCCAATTTTAGCCAAAAGGCGAATTTCCATTGGCAGTCCCCCTGCCAGAAGGTACAGGCTAAAATCCTGTGTAAAAAAGGGGTTAGCAATAAAAACAGAATAAAATCAAGATAAATAACATTAGAATAAAAACACAACAAAAGCACATAGACATAGTAGGGATACAGGTCACAATACAGTCATGGACACAAGGACAGACCACATCATGACATATTAAGAGACCCAGACATAGACAGACGCACCATATCCACACACACACATACACACACACAGAGACACCTCAGTGTTGACAGTTCAGCCATGGCATTGCCATCTTAACACTTTGATTGCCAGCCATGTTTTCCTTTTTACCCCCTTGAATGCCACCATCTACTCCCAATGTTAACTTAATATCACCTAATCTATGTTTTAAATTAATTATGTGTCTAATCTGCCCGTCGCTTATCAGAGACTCATTTTCCAGTCAACATTGTCAAGGCAGATTGTTTTTTTTATCGCTTCATTTCCGTTTGATAGCATTTTGAAAATCACTCGTTTTCGCGGAAAAAACAACCCATTCTATGATAATCGTCTTTTACTGGAATATTCCAGAACGTTGTCATTTGTCGGCCTATTTATGAATAGTTTTCAAATAAACGCTAGATGATCGATAGTATATGTGTGCGCACGCACGCTCGTGCCGCGCGCTGATAATCGCTGCTCTTATTTCCTGATGGCTTTTACAGTCAAAACAGCTATATCACATATAGGGGAAACGCTTATATATCCGTGAAAACGAGTCTGATTATCCTAAGACTGATAACATAGATTCCTTACCTGAGGTCAGATGGTATCCAAATGGTTTATTCCAATTTCCGATCGCCATTCGAAAAAATCGATAATTGTATTGATCCACCATGTGTACAGTAGAACACATATTCGCCGCGGCACCAAGGCTCCAGAATGAACTCTGGTAGACCCCGGTTACATCAGTGAGAAGTAAAATGTGGAGTCAGAAATCCGTTCTCCCATTCACTTTCATTGAGTCCAATCCAAAAGGGTGATTTACCATCTGGGAGACGATAGGGGGCGCTTTTTTCACATCTGAGCGCCGGCGGTGCCTGGATCTCCAACGGTAGGCTCGCTTGATGCAATATGATTTCAGAACGCTAATAAAAAATAAAAAAAATAAAAACAGAATACTCGTGACGTGGCATTCAACGGTCGGGGGGGTAAACCCAAGAAAAGCCGTGAGTGGCATACAAAGTGTTAAGGAGTCTGAGGGCCAGTATTGTCAATCATGTAACAGCCTTCAATATAATCAGTCCTGCAATGAAGTGTTTAAGGCTATACTTAAATGGCACAGGAGAATTGGTAAAGATATCAGCGTCCACGTCCCTGTATCTCTCGAGTCAGCCCTCAAACAAATTAGACACTCCACAGCACTGTCGCCCGATGCACCCCGCGGCCTGGCAAAGAAAGTGCGGTTTGACAACATGCAACTTTGTTTTGCTCGGCGTGGCACAGGAAGGCAACCGGGAGGCGTCTATTCGAATACCAACCGTTTTGTGCGTTTTGCTAATCTGATTGGCCACTGACGTTTCTGGTCATGTGACATGTGCGCCCAATCGCGTGACGAGCTGTGTCTTTGCCCATTTCCGCGTCGAACAGCCTGCAAACTACCTAACGCCTAGTTTATCACTGGTTAAGCTTAGGCGACTCTTTCGAAGTTGGTTATGGTTAGAGTTTGGAATCAGGGCTGGCGTTCTATCGCCATATGCTCTAAGTCTAAGACAAACTCTAACCTTAACCAACTTCGAAAGAGTGCCTAAGCTTAACCGTCGAAATAACTTGCCGTCACACGATTGGTGCACATGTCACATGACCAGAAACGTCAGTGGCCAATCAGATTCGCAAAACGCACAAAACGGTTGGTATTCGAATATAGGCAACCGGGAGCTCACCATGCCATCATTCCTTCTGCAGCGAGATGAGGATGGGGTCAACTCTCGGAACCGTATGTGAGGACGAGAAGATAATGGAGCCATGTCCTGCTGTGCCCTGACAAGCAGTGCCCATCATAGCCAGTCCCCAGATGTCAAACATCCTCCTTCAAAGGCCACTAAGATGCTGGACTTAACAGTGTATTTTATCAAATTTCACCATAAACCGAAATTTTTTGTTTACATTTTAATACCTAGCACATTGCCTCGTTGTCATGCTGCTGTGGGCTGGGGTGACCATTCATTTTATTGTTAGGCATATTTATATGGTTGCAATTGTCGCCAAGCAATCTGGCACAGAAATTGATTAATCTTTGCAATGAATAAAAAAAACACGAATCATTACCTGTGGTTTCTAATAATTTAAAACAAGAACAAATTTTACTGTATTACTGTAGCCCATGACTACAATGTAAAAAGGATGGTGGCTGGTCAGCTCACTGTGTGAAGATTGTTAGTCTAAATTGTTCAGATAAATTGTTGTATAAATGTAAAATAAATGTTACAAGCCAAATGGTCCTGATGAGCTACAATGTTAAAACTTATAACCTGGCCTGTAGCCTACCAGTGGACACCTGTTCCTATCCACACACAATTATAAACTGCTAGTAATGCCTGCTAGCATAACATTAACGTTCTAGCTGATGACCACAAACTACAAACTAGTTCCAGGTATTATTCAGATTCCTAGGTGTCACAAGTGTTAATATTGAATGCAAAATGCATGGAAACATGAATAAATGCTCCTTATTTAAATTTTTTTTATCTTCGGCTGCCGGCCATCGTATAAGCGGGATAATGCCCTTCGAGCTGAACATTAACATATTTTAATGGACTCTGCGTCCACTTTGCATCGGACGGTTCACACCTCCACCTCTGCCATTAAAATATGTTAATGTCTCGTCGGGCATCATCCCTTCCATATACCACAAACATGTTCTATCATCTTTCAACATCTACTGTTACAAATTCAATAAGTGCACAACATGCACCACAATTGAATCACCGGTGCATCATCTGGCTTGAAAAAACATCACCCGTCTCAGTATGAATTCCCTGGCTGGTGGTCTAGACCAGGGGTTCCCAAACTTTTCAGGCCAGGGCCCAGAAAATAAGGCGTCGGAGAGCCGCGGCCCAATGCACATCGTCTGGCTTTTTTTTTTATTTTTTTTGTCAGGTGACCGATTTTTTAAGCCAAATATCACTTCAATCCTATTAAGTTAGTTCAAGTTAGTTATTCATTTATATGTGCTATTTATGAGAGGGCTAACTTGTTGCAAAATAATAATGATAATAATAATAGCCTCATTAAAATACTATTGTTGCTTCGGTTGTTTTCAGCGTTTTATGTGCATAATCTGTTATTTAGTTTGAAATGTTCGTTGAAATAAGTAGATTTTTCGTTTTTGTTTATTTATTAAGTTAATATAAAACCATATAGTCACATTTTAGAATACAATAGAATAGAATTTTAGAATACAACTAGAAACACTGTCCTGGCCTGCTTCTAAGTTCAGTGGCCTGACAAAAAAAAAAGAATAAAAAAATAAAAAATAAAAAATATAAAAAATATTTTCTTTTTATTTTTTTATTTAAAAAAAAATTAACTCATCTCGCGGCCCACCCGTGGCTGCTCGCGGCCCACCTTTGGGTCGCGACCCCGACTTTGGGAACCACTGGTCTAGACGTCTTTACGAGTCGCAGTTTGAGTAGCTAACCATCACAAACACGCCACCAGAGGTACAGTACTTTAAATGTTGGCTGCATATGAAATTAGGTCACTTTGTGCAACTCCACAAAGTAGGCTACATGTTTTCATCTCTCCCAACTAATTTTGTGTTTTGAAGAAGATATGGCAGTTTGAGTCTTGAAACAACTGCCGCTTTGAGTTTTCCTGCCTGGCTGTCACTGCTGAATTCAGATTTTTCTTTTTCTCCCCTCTTTTTCTTTACCTTTCATGTTATCATTTTAAGTCATTTAGAGAAGTGTGCCATGAAAGCAATTAAAGCAGCACTCCAAAAGCAGCGAAAAGCAGCACTCCAAAATCTCCACATTTGAATACAGCTGCTAGGGTAATTGTCTGCATTTACCATTTCCCTTTCACTGTGGCTATCTGAAATATGATCTCTCGTTTCAGTATTTATACCAAAGCACATTTCTCTGAGGTATTTCACAGCCATGGTTTTTTTCCAGAGCAATTACTTGGGCTAAATGAAGCAATGATTTTCTTCATATATGCCACAGCTGCAGTGCAAATGGTTTAATTTCCAGTGCAATGATTTGCCAGAAAATATAGTGGATTCTGTGGTGTTGAGTCTGAAGATGCACTTAGGAGGAGGATAAGAACCAGCGGGGCCTTGATGTAGAACCAGTGGCTTTCATCCAATGTTCCCACAAAGTCTTGGATAGTACTATTCTCTTATTCCGATGATCAGGTATATTTATTAAGGACAAACTACTGGTGTCACGCCTCAACTTCTACGCTACATGGTGGGATCCAGTGGTGTCAAGTTCTACTGTATCTGTCATGACAGAATAAAGGTGTAGGAAGAAAACATACCCCTCATTTCACTATGGAAACGTCCAGTACTGTGGAAGTGTTGTACCATCAGGAAGTGTTGGACATCATACAGGACTGTGTGACCAGAGACTAGTGCGTGCGGAGGCCGTAAAAGCACTCTGCATGTTGCCGTCTGATTCTTGAGTTCTATATCAGCCTAGTAATCTTTTAATCCATATCGATATTGCTGTCTCACGCAGTAATTTATTTCCGAGGATTGGAGTTCCATTAATAATGAATTAATAGACAATAGCCATCTGAAGCATGTGTCCACCACCATCTCAGGGGCCTCTCGCATCATGTGGATCAGGCCGATGCTCAATTGCATGTAGAATGTATATATTCTAATGGAGTACAGCCACCACATAGGATGAACATGATGCTCCCAAACTTTATAGAGATTTTCTTAATTTTTTCTTACGGTTTGCCAACAATGATGAAGTTTTGAGATGCATGTGCAATTTGTTCTCACAGAAGTCTCTAGGGACATCCGATGACCTGTATGTGCGTGCGCTACAAGGCGTTGTTGTTGTCAATAGATATCAGTGTGACAGTTTTCTCTCCCATGTCCTCCTCAGGTGAATGGGAAGGAGTTGTCCAAGTCCAGTCATGAGGAAACTGTGGAGAACTTCCGTGGTGCCAAGGACCCCGTCGTGGTGCAGGTCATCAGGCGGACGCCCGGCGGTCGCGCTCACGGCCCCCCTCAGGAAATCCATGTGGTGGACG
Organism: Notolepis coatsorum; assembly: GCF_963971535.1. NCBI lineage: Eukaryota > Metazoa > Chordata > Actinopteri > Aulopiformes > Paralepididae > Notolepis > Notolepis coatsorum. Next base: position 91,084,493 of record NC_140182.1, on the reverse strand, counting down.
TGTGCACCCAGACCGACATCACCTTCGAGCACATCATGGCACTGGCCAAGCTGCGGCCCACCACCCCGCCCGTGCCCGACGTCTGTCCCTTCCTGCTCTCTGATAGGTAGGCTGCTGTTCCCTAGAGGCCTTTCACTCTCCTAACACATCCATTGCTCGTCTATGAATGTAGAATGCTTGTGAGATAAACAGTCCATAAATTGGTAGTGTAGTCTAGGGCAGTGTTTCTCAACTGGTGGGTCACGGGGCCATTTTGAGTGGGTCGCGGATGTGTGTATATATAAAAAAAAAAAAAAACTTTATTATTATATTTTTTTGTACTTATTTCTTTTGCACTACCTATCTTTGTGAACGTGGCTTCTCAGCTCTGGTCCAGCTGAAGACAAAGCAGAGGAACAGATTGGACATTGAGCATGACCTCAGAGTTGCTTTGTCTACCATCACTCCAGACTTTGAGACTCTTGTCAGGAGCAAACAACATCCCCAGTTATCCCATTAGTTCCCATGGGATGTTAAGCTAAGAAGTCTGCTAAGAAGGATATATTATTATTTATTATTATTATTATTCTTTTATTTCATTGTGTTTTTAGCCCTAGTTGCACTTTTGTTGCAACCCCAGTTATCCTATTAGTTCCCCCAAACTTACTGTAGGTCTGTTATATTAAGCTAAGAAGTCTGCTAGGAAGCATAATTATTTATTATTATTATTATTATTTTATTTCATTGGGTTTTAGCCCTAGTTGCACTTTTGTTGCAACCCCAGTTATCCCATTAGTTCCCCCAAACTTAGGTCTGTTATGTTAAGCTAAGAAATCTGCTAAGAAGCATATATTATTTATTATTATTTTATTTCATTGGGTTTTTAGCCCTAGTTGCACTTTTGTTGCACTTTTTTGTGTTTATTTCATGTGTTTAACAGTGCATGAAAGATTGTGTATTACTGCCATTTATTTTTATTTTTTATAAATCATAGTGGTTCAAAGATTTGGGTCGCGACTTAATGACTAAGGAAAATGTTGGGTCCCGAGGCTAGACCCGTTGAGAACCACTGGTCTAGGGTATACGCGGGCAAGGCAGGTTTATTCATATGAATGAAATACAAGGAGAAATAGCATTCAAAAAAATATGCATAAAAGGCATTTGAAGAAAAAGCATAAAAAGCTTGCAATTATCAGTGGGCTGCACTCACAGTAATTACATTTCAATTAAAGGCAATGATGAGCAGGTTTGTTGCCTGTTTTTTAAATGAGTTGGGGCAGATCAAATCAAATGTATTTGTATAGCCCGAGGTCACATGGAATAGCCCCCATGGGCTGTACAAGTCTTCTTGTACAAGTCAAGAAGAAACATCACAATTGATCAAAAACACCATACAATCCAAATGTGCGACACTCCCAGACTTTCCCCAATGAAGATAAGGAACCACTCACTAAAAACCTAGCAATAGGGGCGCCAGGGTGGCACACCACGTAACGCACTGCAGTGCAACGCGGCCGTCCCGGGTTCGACTCCCGGACCCGGCGACCCTCCCCCATATCTCCTCCCATCCTTCCTCTCTGCCGGACTTGTCCAATAAAACCAATACAAATCTACCAAAAACATAATATATATAAAAAAAATAAAAACTACAAAAAAAACTAGGAAAGAAAGCACCACAGGTGGTGTGGAGGAGAGAAACCTCAGATGGGCTGTTCAAAGGCAATCCCCCAACAACATAGGTAGAGCAGTCGCTGCAATCTGTATGTTAACACACTATCACTCGATACATCCACTCAGAGAGACAGGGACAGGGGTTAGAAAATCTGCTTATTGCAGACATGGGACCAAATAAACAGACATCCTAACTGAACTAACCAGATTAAACTAAGGGTCTATCCCCGACCAGGTGAGATCAGGGTAGGCTGAAAGAGAGAGAGAGAGAGAAAAAGAGCAGGTGCCCCTGACGACGGCGGGTAATTTGGCAAAGGCTCTGTGGCCAGCGGATTTCTTTTTTACCCTAGGAATCGATAGAAGCCCCGCATTTTGTGAATGAAGGGCACGAGCGGGTGAGTATCGTATAATGAGATTGAATAGATAGAACAGTGCAAACCCATTTAGAATTTTGTAAGTGAGGAGCAGCACTTTAAAGTCAGATCTGGCCTGGATCAGATCTAAGATCTTCGGGAACCATGTGAAGCATAATAACTGAATGCTACTTTACCATGTTTTGTTTTGACTGGAACAGTTAGCAGACCAGTCCCTGATGACCTAAGAGGTCTAGAGGGTTCATAGGATGGAAGCAAGCCAGAGATGCAATAAACCCACCAATCATCCTAATTAACAATAAACCCACCAATCATCCTAATTAACAATAAACCCACCAATCATCCTAATTAACAATAAAACCATCAATCATCCTAATTAACAATACCACACACCCACCTATCATCTTAATTTCCACTGGAACACACAGGAAGGTAAACTCCCAGTAATCGCACCATCATCCTAATTCCTACTGCAAGACATAGGAAGGTAATGTCACAGTAAACCCACCATCATCCTAATTCCCATCCTAACACATAGGATGATGGTGGGTTTACTGTGACATTACGTTCCTAATTTCCACTGCAACACATAGGAACGTAATGTCACATAGGAACGTAATGTCACATAGGAACGTAATGTCACATAGGAACGTAATGTCACATAGGAACGTAATGTCACATAGGAACGTAATGTCACATAGGAACGTAATGTCACATAGGAATGTAATGTCACATAGGAACCTAATGTCACATAGGAACGTAATGTCACATAGGAACGTAATGTCCCAGTAAACCCACCTTCCTCAGCAATTACGTGTCATGAATGTGTTATGACACTGTTATTTCACAATACATTATAGATGAATAATGAATGTGTTATGAATGTCCAGTTAATGTAAATGATAAGTGATGGTAAATAAGACTTTACCTCCCCACTATTCCCCTCGTTGAATAAAAACAAATGTGCTTTGGTTGGTTATTTTTCTAAATTTAAAACAAGGCTGAATTTAAAAGAACTAAATGAACAAATGTTACCCAGTAGAAGATTGTATTTAGCTGTGATACATCAATAAAACCCAGGCAGCTTCCCGTTGGACAGTTTGTACTGTACATCAAATACAGTTTGTACTGTACATCAAATACAGTTTGTACTGTACATCAAATACAGTTTGTACTGCACCTCAACTACAGTTTATACTGTACATCAAATACAGTTTGTACTGTACCTCAAATACAGTTTGTACTGCACCTCAACTACAGTTTATACTGTACATCAAATACAGTTTGTACTGTACATCAAATACAGTTTGTACTGCACCTCAACTACAGTTTATACTGTACATCAAATACAGTTTGTACTGTACCTCAAATACAGTTTGTTTGTACTGCACCTCAAATACAGTTTGTACTGTGGGGCGACAGTGGCTCAGGAGGTAGAGCAGTCGTCTGGCAATCCAGAGGTTCCTGGTTCGATTCCCGCTCCTCCCGGGCAGCGTGTCGATGTGTCCTTGAGCAAGACACTTAACCCCTAATTGCTCCCGATGAGCAGGTTGGCACCTTGCATGGTTGCCTCCGCCATCGGTGTGTGAATTAATAGGTAAAAATGTGAGTAACAAATTGTAAAGCGATTTGGATAAAAGCGCTATATAAAAAAGCAGCCATTTACCTCAAATACAGTTTGTACTGCACCTCAAATACAGTTTGTACTGCACCTCAAATACAGTTTATACTGCACCTCAAATACAGTTTATACTGCACCTCAAATACAGTTTATACTGCACCTCAAAGACCAGGTTTTACTGCACCTCAAAGACCAGGTTTTACTGCACCTCAAAGACAGATTTGCTTTATTGTATATCTGAAAAGCAAGCCTCACAAGCGTCTAAAGAGAGATCTTTGAGGTAAGCCGTCGCCATTTACAGAGTTTCAGTATCAACTAGGGGTTTCCTGGAAAACAACAAAAGAAACTGAGCTCATTATTTTTTCCCTTTTTCTGTATTTTTTTGGTTCACATCTTATTCATCCCAAAGGGGAAGCAAACTGTGAACAAGACAAAGTTTAGCATAAAGGAATATCTGGGTTTCTCCCCCTGGGAAGGAGACGCTGAAACACGAGCCGTGCAGGAGCATGGAACTGGGAAGTTAATTGAGACTATCTTTAGTAAACTAAACTGAGTATATTAAGTAGATGATTAAGTTTAATATCTCGTGGATGATTGATCCGTGTCAGTCAGAGTGCTTTGGAAATTGGGTTTAGTTGTTCAGGGATCAGAATTCAGTCTTATATACTTACTTAGACACCTGCATATAACCAATAGATCTGTATCATAGCATGTACAATAATGCTGTATATACCATAGATGTATATATTTTTTTTTAATTCTCACCGCATATATATCTATCCACACCTGTATGTATTTACCTGCACATAGACCCTTTACATATCTGTAGACACTAGATCTATATCTGTACATATCCTACTCTAACTATTACGCTGCTGACCAGTATGACTATTATTACCATACTGTTTTTACACCTTTACCATTATACATATTATACTGCAACTCTGTACATACATCTGATTAGCGCTACACTCAGTAGTACTAATTTATATATTGTATACCCAGTTTAATCACCTGTACCTTGTATATTACTATCACACTTTCACTTTACTGCTACATTTGCACTCTGGTTGGATGCCAAACTTATTTTCATTGTACTGTATGTGTGCTGTATAATGACAATACATTTGAATGTACTGTAATATAAATTGGGTTTAGTTATTCAGGGTCAGAATTAAGTCTTATTGTTCTGCCCCCTTATTACATCATCAATACCCCCCCCCCAATAAAACATGTTCAAAGTCGACTGATCTAACCAGTGATGATTAGGTGTAACCATGCAACCTTTAATGGCACCGTTATAGATCTGCGTTTAATACAACAGATGACCTGACCTAACCTTTTGTCCATATATATATATTATATATATATCCCTTGGCACCATAACTCCATACAGACTTCCTCACAGGGTGTGGGTGTAATAAGTGGAGCTGCTTGGCGTGTCCATTTGGTTTCATGGAAGGTTTACAAGGTGATTAAAGCCAATGGGCTAATAAAAAAGAAAGAAGTAGGCAACACACTGTGCCGCACGCTCGTGGGATAGTTACAGCCCCGGGCCAAGTCCAAATGTAATCAATGTGTCCCATAAAACACACAATCTCTTGTCTTCATCTAAGATCAGGTGCGCGAGCCAGTATACTGCCGATTTTAATAGATACAACAAATGTTTGCCGCTCTCATTTTACCCCAGCTTGTAAAGCTTTAGTAATTGTATTCCATGTGCATCGCTGCAAAGAAGTTACGATGTGTAATATCGCAGCAAAGAGAGTATAAAGCATTTTGACATTTACTGGTCTAGCTTTTTGTCGTCTCTGGAATATTGTTTTGACACAATCACCTTTTTAATTTTTACTGTTGTTTGGCGAATGCGAGTTTGAGAACAAGCATGGCGTAGTGGCGTACGTCATTCGATATGTGGAACACGATAACGGGCAGGGTTTCTGCTGTTGGCCCAGGATTAGCTTGTGAGACTTTTGAAGCCACTCATCTTGTTAACGTCGTACAATGCTGTTTTGTGTTGCGAGTGAGCGAAGCATAATAGAGTTACAATATGCAGTGTGGGGGGTTTGCCTGTCAAGAGCAGAAAGCGAATGAAGTGGATGTGCAGTGATTAACATGGGCCTGTACTTTTCTCACACACGCTGCGCTGGCTGTGAAAGCACTTGACGAGTCCTTTATTCTTCATATTACTGCCAAGACAATGAAGACGATATCCTGTCACTTCTAGGTATTTAGCACTTAACTATGTGAAAGAGAATAGGAGAGAATGTTCTCTCTTATACCCATCATTCTCTCTCCCTCTCTCTCTCTCTCTCTCTCTCTCTCTCTCTCTCTCTCTCTCTCTCTCTCTCTCTCTCTCTCTCTCTGCTGGCAGCTGTCACTCTCTCCATACAATGGAGCAGGAGTACTATGAAGGAACGGACTACCTCGCCCCCTTGCCAGCGGACGGTGAGAGAACGGAGGAGTTTGAGTACGAGGTAAGAACACCACTACTTCCTGTTAACTAGCAAATGTGAAAGGGAGCTGGCAACATCCAGGTGCTACTGAGTCTCTCATTGCCAGACCTGTCTCGAAGTGCTGTGTCAGCGCGGGGGAATGCTTCTGGCAGAATGCATCGGCATTGCGTACAAGGGGGAAAAAAACAGTCTGGGTTGTTTGTATTTGTCAAACCAATCACAATCGTTGCAATAAATGTAATAATTCATCAAAGTTGTCCATCTTGAGAGTGATGGCTTGTTGGTGGTGATCCTGGAGCTAGCGGAAGGGGAGGAGAATTCACCCTGAGAGGGTGGAGCAGTAGGAGGCTTTATACCCACATCCTGTGAGTCAGACAGGTGCTACGACACCACTGAAAGCAGCTTGGCAGGCTACCGGAGAAGGATGGTCTTGTTTTGACTCTTGTGTTTTACATTGTTTACAGTACCAAACTAGATCAGGGAGACTCATTATAATGTTTGTCGTCTGAGTTGACCCACAAGCTGGTGTTCCGGCCTAGCGTCCCTCAGTCGGAAATAATTATTGATTGCCACCAGTCTGCGCCATTAATCTGGACCTCGATCTGTGCCATCTTCCTTTGACTGAATCGGGGGAAAGAAATGTAATTGTGCAGGTAATTGGTTGATTGTCCACCTATCCACCAGCTTTAAACCAAATCAGATTTTCTTCTTCTTTTTTTTTTTTAACTGTGCAAGTCATCATGGTTACAGACAGAACGACATACATGCACAGACACAAGTGATTATAATGCTTACATGTTGGTGTAATGATTAAGGATTTCAGTCTACTTTCCCCACTGATGAGTACAGTACTGACACACACACTTGTACTGTACACACAAACACTTGCATGTACACAAGCACGAATACATACCTAACCTCCCCACACACCCAGCCTACCTATAGCATCCACTCACAATACACCCCAAGCTCTCTCCATATGTAATAATGTCTCTCTTTACCAAACAGAGGTAGAGCCCAGTCTTAATTGACTCTACATACAGACCCCTGGGGGACCCGATGATAGATAGCCGCCCACACTGCTGACAGCATGGGGACATCCTCAGGACATTTGCTACCACAGGCAATGGCTGTTTGTTCCATGTAGAGAACACACTCCTGTCTCTGTTTGTTCCATGTAGAGAACACACTCCTGTCTCTGTTTGTTCCATGTAGAGAACACACTCCTGTCTCTGTTTGTTCCATGTAGAGAACACACTCCTGTCTCTGTTCGTTCCATGTAGAGAACACACTCCTGTCTCTGTTTGTTCCATGTAGAGAACACACTCCTGTCTCTGTTTGTTCCATGTAGAGAACACACTCCTGTCTCAGTTTGTTCCATGTAGAGAACACACTCCTGTCTCTGTTTGTTCCATGTAGAGAACACACTCCTGTCTCTGTTTGTTCCATGTAGAGAACACACTCCTGTCTCTGTTTGTTCCATGTAGAGAACACACTCCGGTCTCTGTTTGTTCCATGTAGAGAACACACTCCTGTCTCTGTTTGTTCCATGTAGAGAACACACTCCTGTCTCTGTCTGTTCCATGTAGAGAACACACTCCTGTCTCTGTTTGTTCCATGTAGAGAACACACTCCTGTCTCTGTTTGTTCCATGTAGAGAACACACTCCTGTCTGTTTGTTCCATGTAGAGAACACACTCCTGTCTCTGTTTGTTCCATGTAGAGAACACACTCCTGTCTCTGTTTGTTCCATGTAGAGAACACACTCCTGTCTCTGTTTGTTCCATGTAGAAAACACACTCCTGTCTCTGTTTGTTCCATGTAGAGAACACACTCCTGTCTCTGTTTGTTCCATGTAGAGAACACACTCCTGTCTCTGTTTGTCTCAAGAGCGTCTATACTTTCCGTAGCCGCATTTCTGCAGGACGCTCTCTGATTGGCCACTGACTGACGCTCTCTGATTGGCCACTGACATGTTTGCCCAATCGCATGACGAGCTGTGTCTTTTACCCATTTCCGCGTCGAACAGCCTGCAAACTACCTTGCATTCTATCGCCATGCTCTAAGACAAACTCTAACCTTAACCAACTTCGAAAGAGTGCCTAAGCTTAACCGTCGAAAGAACTTGCCGTCACGCTCTAAGACAAACTCTAACCTTAACCTACTTCGAAAGAGTGCCTAAGCCTAACCAGTGTAGAAACTGGCGTCGGCCAATCAGAGAGCGTCCTGCAGAAATGCGGCTACGGAAAGACCCACTCCTATCCGAGCTCCGGGAGGGTCATCAAAGAGAACGAACTTCGACGGCAGCCAAAACCTGATCAATCTTTCGCCGTCAACTAAAAACACACTTCAATCAATATCTGAAATGATTGTTGTACAGAACTTGTAAGTCGCTTTGGATAAAAGCGTCAGCTAAATGACTAAATGTATGTTGTTCCATGTAGAGGACACCCTCCTGTCTCTGCATGTTCCAATTAGAGGGGAGGAAAGGATATATATATATATATATATATATATATATATATATATATATATAGATAAGCAAAGGAAGATGGCATCAGCTGTTTGTCTCAGCCTGGCAGGTGAAACTGCCTGTCTTTCTAAACGAAAGCCTAATAAAATAGCCATCATGGACACTTGAGTTGAGAAATATCAAATATATATCAAATCTCAAGACTTTTAAAATGTTCCGTCTGCTGATTGTTACGTCCTATCTTTGTGGAGCAGCTGGGCCACCTGCGTGTGCTCGTCTCCACATGCTGAGCTGAGTAAGCTAGCTGCACCCCTTGACTCATGGAGCCGCTGCAAACAGCCATGATTATTAACAACACTGCGACTGACAAGCAACACACCATTAAAGATCCCCTCCAGATGTATTTTAAACCCTTCAAAAATGTTCAATATTGAATAACATCTATCCTCACTGAGAAAGCAAGGATCTATGAATATGCAAATTGGCAACAAGCACCCATTGATGTGTACCAGGAATTCTAAATCAGCAGCTTCTATTCTTTTAAAACATCTCCATCCCTACCCCGCTGTCTGTGTCTGCTGAAGCTAACGGTGACAAGTGACCACGTGTTGGACCATGAGAGGTTCGACCTATTAGTGACATCACACATGCAGCTCAGATTTTAGGGAAGTACAGAGAAGCTCTCTGTAGCCAGGGGAAGAATGTGAAAAAAATTGCTCTTATCTGATGTTCTTAAACAATGTGACAGTAAAGACGTTATGCTAATGTGGGATTTCAATCTAAATTGGAAATTAAACCACTGGCTAGGATAGTTTATTACTAAGGCTGTCAAAGTTAACGCGGTATTAACACGTTAACGCCCGATTCTATTAACGCCACTATTTTTTTTAACTCACGATTCACTTTTTTTTTTTTTTTTTTTTTTTTACTAGACTTCACTCATGTGTATTATTGATGCTCTCATTGATACTATGTTTGTTTCCGAAGTGTGTGTGTGTGTGTGTGTGTGTGTGTGTGTGTGTGTGTGTGTGTGTGTGTGTGTGTGTGTGTGTGTGTGTGTGTGTGTGTGTGTGTGTGTGTGTGTGTGTGTGTGTGTGTGTGTGTGTGTGTGTGTGTGTGTGTGTGTGTGTGTGTGTGTGTGTGTGTGAGAGAGAGAGAGAGGGGGGGGTGAGAGAGATGAGGAAGGGGCAAGAGAGAAAGAGAGCTGGGAGAGTGTGTGTGTGCGAGAGAGAGGGGGGGGGGGTGATTACTCAGCCCTTGTGTGGGTGAATGTAACAAGTTCCTAACGTTTTCTTTCCCCTATTATTTCATGCACACTTTATTCATTGTTTTAAATTATTATTATTTTGTGCATCACTCTGTTTTGAATTTGATGCAAATTTGCAATGCATGAGGGTCATCCTTTTGTGTTAAATGGCTGCATAAAGCAAGCATTTGTTGACTCATGTTGATAAGAGTATTAAAACTTGGAACTTGAAAAATATCCGTTTAAGGTAGATACAAAAAAAATTCAAAAAATGTAAAATGCGATTAATCGCGAGTGGACAATCATGCGATTAATCGGATTAAATATTTTAATCGATTGACAGCACTATTTATTACCATAGCGTATTCATTCCTGTACCACTGTCTATAATAATACTGTATACATTAGCTTAGCATATGTACTCATACTATAGCTTTGTCATACTGTACTGTACTGCAATGCACTGTACTGATACTTTTCACTCTGGTTAGATGCCAACTTATTTTAGTTGTACGTTGTACTTGTACTTGTGTAATGACAACAAATTTGTATCTAAATTGGCTAAAACAATACCTTGTAAGCCCAATACAAAACAGAGCTCACCTTGGTTTAACTAGTTCATCCTGCACCAATGACAACACGAGACATGAATGAGGTGCAAGGTATTTATTGGCAATATGCATGGCATGCAGGCGGCAGAGGGATCCAGATACATGCTTTACTGGTGGTTTAGCATGGCTGCACGGGGTGCACACTCAGCTAGGTGGAATGGGCAGGGAGTGAGTGCATCGAAACAGAAATGGAACATTAATAATAATAATAATAATAATAATAATAATAATAATAATAATAATAATAATAATAATAATAATAATAATAATAATAATAATAATAATAATAATAATAATAATAATAATAATAATAATAATAATAATAATAATAATAATAATAATAATAATACATTTTATTTGGTGGCGCCTTTCAGGACACACAATGTCACCTTACAGATCATAGAACAAATAAAAATAAAAAACACAAGGCAGTTAAAAGTCAAGGTTAACAATAAAACAAGCAACAGGAAGTATTAAAACAGTTAAGTTAAAATAACAAAACAAACAAACAGCAGGGGGGTATAGGACAGTGGCAGAGGTTACAGTGAATAAGCTAGTTTGAACAGATGGGTTTTCAGTTGAGATTTGAATTAGGGGTGCACCGATGTATCGGTTGGGTATCGGTATCGGCCGATAAGTGCCTGCGGAGCTAAAAGCTAAACGTCGGCCGCGCCGCCGTTGTTGTTGTTGTAGAAAACCTCTCGTCAAAATCAATGGCGGACAAAAGCGGAAGTAAAAAATGTATACGCGCTTGCCGATTGGTGGTAACAGCAGAGGCGGGTGCAAGCGGTGTGTGACGTAATTGGCAGAATCGACTGTCAATCAAAATTTCATTGGTTGAGAGCTCTGGTTGAGACAATAGTATCCAGCTGCAGCCCAGCCGGTAGACCATACTGGTAGAACTAATATCTAGCTGCAGCCCTGCAGAACATACTGGGAGAGAGATAGTGCTATTTCTTGATGTTTCCTTTTTTTAAGTAAGTAAAGAGGCCTATGTTCATATCGGTGAGCACAATTTGTAACACAAATATACAGTAGTTTCATAAAAATAAATAAAAAAAATTACCAAAAAAATATATATTATCAAAAAAAATATATAATAATAATAATATTTAAAAAAAAAATTGCCACAAATATCGGTATCGGCCGATTGTGTTAGTTGAAAAATCGGTATCGGTATCGGTGGCAAATTTTCATATCGGTGCATCCCTAATTTGAATGTTGATAGTGAGTCAGACTGTCGGATATGTGGGGGCAGGGAGTTCCAAAGTCTGGGAGCCGAGCAGCTGAAAGCTCGGGCACCCATGGTGCTGAGGCATGAGCTGGGGATGGAGAGGAGTCCAGTAGATGATGAGCGGAGGGTGCGGGAGAGGGTGTATTCCTGGAGGAGGTCAGTGATGTAGATGGGGGCTAGATTGTGGAGGGCTTTGAAGGTGAGTAGGAGGTTTTTGAAATCGATCCGGACAGGGAGCCAGTGTAATTGAATGAGGACGGGGGTGATGTGGTCGGATGAGTTGGTGCGGGTGATGATCCTGGCAGCAGAGTTTTGGATGATTTGTAGTCTGTTGAGGAGTTTGGTGGGAAGGCCGGTGAGGAGAGCGTTACAATAGTTGATCCGGGATGTGACGAATGAGTGGACCAGGGTTTCCGTGTTTGATTGGGACAGGGACATTGATGGCTTTGTTGGGAATCACAGGTCATGGTGATGGCAGACAAGTAATGGTGTGAATATGCATGGGGTTGATAGCTTAATGATAATAACAGTGATAATAATGACACATTAGAGGGTGGGAATTCACCTGTAAGGTGGAGTACAGTATGAATTAGGGCTGTCACTTTAACAAAAAATCGAATTCGATATTCGTTGCAGAATTGTAGATGAGTTCGAATTCGAATTTCAGTGTAAAAAAAGGGAGTGATGTGTTTTCCATCACCAGCAGCAACAGCAGTTGGTTTGGAATTAATAGATGACTAACTCAGTAGTTAGCATGCATTTTCAAGATGGAAAACAAGTCAATACAGTCCAAAAACGCAACAGCAATGATCGCTTATCACCAATAGATGTCGCCAAAACAAACAAAAATTAGCCTCTTGTATCTATTTTATTGTCGTGGCTTTTTATACTTTCTGTGTGTGTGTGTGTGTGTGTGTGTGTGTGTGTGTGTGTGTGTGTGTGTGTGTGTGTGTGTGTGTGTGTGTGTGTGTGTGTGTGTGTGTGTGTGTGTGTGTGTGTGTGTGTGTGTGTGTGTGTGTGTGTGTGTGTGTGTGTGTGTGTGTGTGTGTGTGTGTGTGTGTGTGTGTGTGTGTGTGTGTGTGTGTGTGTGTACACATGGCTGTATGCACTTTTGTAGGTATAGAAAGAGGTGGACGTGGGGTAGGTTTAGGATTGAGAATGTGGTTATGATTGCTTGCCATGTGTTTTTATTGTATTTTGTTTTCCTCTTAATTGCATTCTGTACTGATTTTACAGATGGAATGCAGATGGAAAAGAGCCGATAGCTATATCTGGTGCAATGCACCTTTTCTCAATAATTGAGATGAATGGTTTTTTCGTGCATGGTCCCTGACAAAATAACCTTAATAAACTAAATGAATGAACATTGATGCGAACATGGGATCCACATGTATCCTGTGCAGCAGTTTATTCAGTCTTCACCTCTAGTAGAATGGAACACAAGCAGGAAGCTGGTTAAACCTAGCTTTGATCAAACCCAATAAAAGGTGTGTGTGTGTGTGTGTGTGTGTGTGTGTGTGTGTGTGTGTGTGTGTGTGTGTGTGTGTGTGTGTGTGTGTGTGTGTGTGTGTGTGTGTGTGTGTGTGTGTGTGTGTGTGTGTGTGTGTGTGTGTGTGTGTGTGTGTGTGTGTGTGTGTGTGTGTGTGTGTGTGTGTGTGTGTGTGTGTGTGTGTGTGTGTGTGTGTGTGTGGATTGGGACAGATTGAAAGAGGCGTCGGGTCGTTTGACAGAAACGCGTCTCAGCTTCCATCTTCATCAGTTAAAGTAACAGGCGGGGGCGCAGGAGCACACACACACACACACACACACACACACACACACACACACACACACACACACACACACACACACACACACAACTTTTATTGGGTTTGATCAAAGCTGTGTTCATGCCTTGTGATGATATTGACTTACATTCATTCAACTGACAAATCTTGCTGCTGTGTTTGCACATTGTTGTATTTCTCCCAGTAGGTATGGGGGTTTTGAGTTATTTTCCATGTTTTCAAAGTCTCTTTGGGTGTTTGTGGGAAGTATATGTCTCTGATGTCTTGGTATAGTGGGCAGAGTGTAGTTCAGTTTTCACCTCTTCTTGTGTGCAGTGGGTGCATAGTCTGTCTTCTCTTGGGAGCCAGGTCTGCCTTTCTCGATGGCTAGGCTGTGCTCGCTAGGGATGGGTACCGAATACGATACTTTTAAAGGTACTTACCGAAACACGTCGGTACTACCGAGTATCGATTCACGTGAGATACCGTTGTCGGTACTGTTAAAAAAAAATTATATATTTTTCATGTCAACGTTCACACGCACAATATACACTTACATAGGATTTGACTTGATTCAACAACAAAGCAGTCGGGGCAATGGCAAGCTGAAAGCGGTCGAAAGTGTGGTTATTTGATGTTTGGATTTTATTTTTTTACAACTGAGGTAGGTAGATACAATTTTTAGAGACTAAAGTACAGAAAAAAAGGTACCGTTGGGTACCGGTATCGATTCACAGGTACCGGTACCGTATCTGTTCAAATGTGAACGGTACCCATCCCTAGTGCTCGCTGAGTCTGTACCTAGTCAAGGATCTCCTTAGTTTTGGATCATTCACAGTGATCAGGTATTCTGCCACTGTGTACTCTCTGTTTAGGGCCAAATAGCATTTCAATTTGCTCTGGTTTTGGGTTGATTCTTTCCAATGTGTGTCGGATAGTTTTCTTTTTGTTTTTAATTTGGTTTAGTCCAGTGTGGTTTCTGTCTGGTGGCTCTGCTCTGCTCTCTCTGCTCTTCTCTCTCTCTCTCGCTCTCTCTCTCTCGCTCTCGCTCTCGCTCTCGCTCTCTCATTGAAAACTTTATTACATTGCAGAATGGGTACAATACAGTATGGCTCAATACTGCAGACCAGAGAAAGAATTTCGTCTTGTTTCCATCAGGGTCCCCCATTTTCAATTCACATTTATGTGAATTTATGACATATGACATATGTGAATATATATCATGACATTTCTGACATACAGGTATACAGTAGGCTACTGTTACATTTGTGACATACAAGATATGCAAATATACAGTACTGTTAAACATAAATACTAACAGATAATATACATACATACAAGGGGGAGGAGACTGTACATTAGGAGGGGGTGGGTGGGAGGGGCTGATTTGTACATTTATGGGGGCCAGTTTCGAATTGCAACCTCCCGTAGGTGCTCTTTGAGAGCGGGTTTGAAGGTGGGTAGTGATTCACATTTGTTTACGGCTGTGGGTAGGGCGTGGCATAATTGCGAAACGTGTTTAGTCCCTTGTTTGAGCCGAATCTGGGTTGAACATGATTTGTGGAACTCCCTCTGGTGTTGTGGTCATGGTATTCACTGACCTTTGGGAAGTAGTTCGACATACATGGGTACCTTAGTGGTGTAGTGTATCTTGTAGACCAGGCCCATTGCAAGGTGCTGTACTCTAAGCCATCCTAGGTTGTCAAAATGGGCAGGGGAGAGGTGGATTTTAGGAGTAAGGTCAAGCAGTAGTCTGACCACTTTGTTTTGTGATGTTTGTAATCTTGTTTTTAGTGCCTTTGAGGTGCTTTGGTACCATGATGTGCAATCATAGCTGACCATATCTCCTCCATCACACACAGATGACCAGATACACATACCACACAGGTTCAAATTGAAGAAGTTACATTTTTATGTACTGAATAATACAGGTACTTAAATGAATGTTCAATTCATCAAGACATTTAGAGACATACAAATATACAGTACTATGTAAGAAAAAAGTATCAAGTCATGTTTATCATTTTGGACTAAAATAGAGGAATGTTGCTGAAGGTTATAAAACGCAGTTGTGCGCAATATGAACCGGGATTTGATTGAATAAGCAACATGTGTTTTTTAGAATGACGTTGACAATGTGTATTGCGGTGGACAATCATAGAGAATGTGAAGTTGACACCTTGTGAGAATGGTTCATGTTTAACATAGCTTTAACATTAGTTCAACGTTAATTAAGTAGTCAAAACATGGGCC
>NC_140182.1:91002600-91068609 GCF_963971535.1 Notolepis coatsorum | reverse complement strand
GTTTTTGTGAAGAAAAAAAACCCAAGTCTTTGCTTCAGTGCCCATGTTCTTTGAGTGGATGAAAAGCAGCAACATGCTTTGGTGTCATCTACTCCACCATGGGGGGGGGGGGGGGGGGTTAAGAGTTCACACTACCACTGTATATAATAATATGTACATACATTAGCCAGCCTAGTATATTTACTCCATAGCTTCGTCATATGTATATTTCCACAGATTTCTAAGGGAAAACATTTATAAAGATAAAACTTCCCCTCCTTTCCTTTCGCTAAATTGACTAATTGTACGATGAGAAGACGAGGGGGAGACTGTATTCTATCCTTTCATACGACACTTTGGCATTGAATGAAACACAGCGGACATACAGTACAGTACAGTACACTGCAGTTGAAAGAAGAGCGTTGTGAATTGTACAAGGTGTGTTGCTGTGCCGTACGTATGGCAGCCACAACACCACCACCACCGCTCCCTCTATTGGTTCCGGTGAGTTTCGGAAGAAGCAAAGTGCTCTGGGCTCAGAGATAGATAACTCTCCCCTCCCGTTCTGCCAGTGCGTGGCATTCCGCCACATTGCGCTTGTGACTGCTTTTTCAATTACCGGTAATCAAAGGCACGATTATTATGACAGCGTCCAATGTGCTCCAACCGTGGGCGGCGATCTCCCTCTAATCACGCCATCGCAGTCATTAATTCACTGTAAGCCCTGGTACCCGCGCCACGCCGCAGCCTCCTGCCCGAGAGGCTGAGAGCTCGCCTGGAAAATGAGGGGGGGGGGGAAACGAATCTGAAGGGAAGAGGAACCATTCCAGAGGAGGAAGAAACACCACTGAATGTCTGCGATGGATCATGGATCAGGAGACGACCACCTCTTATCAGAGATTTGCTCCAGCCAGTGTGTGTGTGTGTGTGTGTCTGTGTGTGCGTGCGTGCGTGCCTGTGTGTGTGTAAGAAGCAGGGAATCAAAATGCTTCTGGTGAAGCTAAAAGGGCCTCCAGTTATTTCACACACACACACACACACACACACACACACACACACACACACACACACACACACACACACACACACACACACACACACACACACACACACACACACACACACACACACACACACACACACACACACACACACACACACACACACACCGGGTGATGTTTCATCCAACACACACTAATCACAGCTATCTATTTTCTCTGATCATTTAGCCACAGGTCTCCTGCACCATCTCCACTCATTAATTAGTCGGCAGTAACTGCAGGCCTGTTTCACTGAGCTGCAGCAGAGTCAGTGGGTAGTATACCCATCGCACTTCTCCCTGCCTCAGCCTTTCTGTATTAGCTGCATGGCGTATTTTTAGACAAATGTCTCGGAGACATATTGCTGTTGATCTTAAAGGATAACTCCACTTTTTTTTTAAATTAGCTTATTTAACATCTTCCCTGGAGTTAGACAAGAAGATGCATACCTTTTTTGTCTCTGTGCGTGCATTTTAGCTTTGGGAATAGACGCTCCGTTAGCATAGCTTAGCTTCATCACTGGAAGTGGGGGAGGACAGTAGCCTTACAGTGCCTTACAGTGTATTGCAAGGTCTGACATTGACCAAACTTGATATGCATGGCCTTGGTGGGCTCTAGGTCAACTCCTGAAAAGGGGGTCAATGTCAGACCTTGCAATCAAAAGTTAGGGGCGCACTGAAATTATGGCAAGGGTTATTAGCCCCCTAACTTTTGATTGCAAAGTCTGACATTGACCCCCTTTTCAGGAGTTGACCTAGAGCCCACCAAGGTCATGCATATCAAGTTTGGTCAATGTCAGACCTTGCAATACACTGTAAGGCACTGTAAGGCTACTGTCCTCCCCCACTTCCAGTGATGAAGCTAAGCTATGCTAACGGAGCGTCTATTCCCAAAGCTAAAATGCACGCACAGAGACAAAAAAGGTATGCATCTTCTTGTCTAACTCCAGGGAAGATGTTAAATAAGCTAATTTAAAAAAAAAAGTGGAGTTATCCCTTAATTTCTTTCTTCAGATGCACTTCTCTCGTCTCAATCGCACGTTGACATCCGACCGCTGTGTTATTTCTGGTTGCTGTATCTCGGGTTGAAGACTACATTGCATCAGGAGACATGCTTTAATACGTCCACCAAGTGACAACGGTGATGGTTCATTAGTATCAGGTTTTAATGTACGAAGGCGCTGTGAGTGACTGATGTTTATGATTCGCCATTCAGTCATCCAGCGCTTAAAGCCTCCACACTCCCTCCTCCCCGGTGTTGTCCCTCCGTGTCTCCTCTCGTCTCCTCTCATCGTTGGGGTTTGAAGTTGTCGTCGCTTCAGAGAGTCAATTAAAGATGTGAGCCTCCTATCAGGTGGAGGCTGTCAGAAAAGATGAGATGAAAAAGCTCATGCAATCTATTTCTCTCTCTCTCTCTCTCTCTCTCTCTCTCTCTCTCTCTCTCTCTCTCTCTCTCTCTCTCTCTTCTCTCTACCACTTTCATTGTGTGAGTTTTCTGGGTGATGTGGTATGGGAAGTGTGTGTGTGTGTGTGTGTGTGTGTGTGTGTGTGTGTGTGTGTGTGTGTGTGTGTGTGTGTGTGTGTGTGTGTGTGTGTGTGTGTGTGTGTGTGTGTGTGTGTGTGTGTGTGTGTGTGTGTGTGTGTGTGTGTGTGTGTGTGTGTGTGTGTGTGTGTGTGTGTGTGTGTGTGTGTGTGTGTGTGTGTGTGTGTGTGCGCGCGCACACTTGTACACACAATTAGTCCAGCAGCAGACCAACCAGAGGCATGTTGATGGTCCTTCAGCATGTGAGGGAAAGAGAGAGGGCAGGTGGAGGGGAGGGGTAGGAGGACCACTACTGAAGGTGGGGGTGATGTGTCCAGTTTAGTAGTGGAAGGGATAGCACCCCCCCCCCCCACACACACACACACATCCATCTCCTCTCCCTTCCGTAGACCACCCCGCTTCCCAGAGTGCTACCACATCTGACGGGTGTAACCAGCCAACTCGCAGATGTCACAGAGGAAATGGATCTGTTTCTCTCCATCTCAGGCCCCTCAGAGCTGCCATCTCCCCCCTTGGTGCCCGTGCCTCCACCCCACCTCTACACCCTTGAGCCCCCGACCACCCCTCCATCCACCTCTCCCTTTCCACTTGACCACGTCTCTCCAGCTTGAGGAGTGTGTGTGCTGCTGCTGTTTCCGTTCTGATGAAGACGTTGTGAAGAGGTCCTCACACTTGATTCCCTTCAACATATTTTAGCCTGGTGAGAGGATGGCAGACCGGCCGGGGTATTTGTTGTTTGGCTGCGCCTCTTGTTGTGGCTGCTGTTGCTAGGTTGCTGTTGCTAGACTATGCCTCCCACTGGTCGGCTGTAGTGAGGATAGAAGCCTTGCATCACGTGTCCCCTCCGGCACACGAGGAGGCAGCCTGTCGCATCTTTTCACCAGACAGCGTGGACTCTCAGTGGCGAGGAATAACGTGTGGGAGGCTCACGCTGCCCCGATACTTTCTGTCTCTGCTGTGCAGGTGTCACCCAACCGACCTGTAGGAGTCGCTGTCCACAACGTCCAGATTACCACCCATCGACTTTCCACCCTCTAACACTGCCAATTGAGATAGTATGACGACTGGCCCAGGCCAAGCCGCAGGCAATGCTGACTCTGGGAGTCGAGACCGGAGTCTCTTGCATTGGTGATGAGTGCAATCTCCTCTACGCCACCCGGCTGCCCCTCTGTTAGTGCTTTATGTACAGAGTGCATGGGGGAAAGAAAGTGGTGATGAAAGTGTGTAATGGGAACAGTTGTGTTTAGTTCCATATACAGCGTGGTATTTAGAGAATTAGTGGTGGTTAACTGTTCAAATCGTAACTTTCTGTTTGTTTTTTGGACTAAAATCATGCACACATGCAGATATGAGAGCACTAAGCTGTATTCCAAGAGGCTCATGGGAAATTTGAGGTCCACTGATTTGTAAGTAAATAATTTTGTGATATCTCCACAGGGGAATGGATTGAAGAAATAGAGTGGCGCTGCAAATATGAATTTTGTATTAGCGTAATTATAGTTTATTTACAATCTAATATTTTAATACCAGGCAATGGGTTGCGGCAAACAAATCTGAAAAAGAAACAAACACTGGAAGTCCTCTGACATTTTTTTTTTTTACCAAAGCACCTCTGATCAAACCCTTCACACTGAGAACGGATTTCATCATCAAACACTCTTCAGTACAAACAGCTCAGTGGAGCCACAGCCATCCAAAGTCAACAACATGCAGCTTGAAAACAAGTGGAGTGTTTGTGATGCTGGTTTGAAGAATGTTATGTGATGGTGGTTTAAAGAATGTTATGTGATGGTGGCTTGAAGAATGTTATGTGATGATGGCTTGAGGAACGTTATGTGATGGTGGTTTAAAGAACGTTATGTGATGGTGGTTTAAAGAACGTTATGTGATGGTGGTTTAAAGAACGTTATGTGATGGTGGTTTAAAGAACGTTATGTGATGGTGGCTTGAGGAACGTTATGTGATGGTGGCTTGAGGAACGTTATGTGATGGTGGCTTGAAGAACGTTGTGTGATGGTGGCTTGAACGTTGTGTGATGGTGGCTTGAACGTTGTGTGATGGTGGCTTGAAGAACGTTGTGTGATGGTGGTTTGAACGTTGTGTGATGGTGGCTTGAAGAACGTTGTGTGATGGTGGCTTGAACGTTGTGTGATGGTGGCTTGAAGAACGTTGTGTGATGGTGGTTTGAACGTTATGTGATGGTGGCTTGAAGAACGTTGTGTGATGGTGGCTTGAACGTTGTGTGATGGTGGCTTGAAGAACGTTGTGTGATGGTGGCTTTGAACGTTGTGTGATGGTGGCTTGAAGAACGTTGTGTGATGGTGGTTTGAACGTTGTGTGATGGTGGCTTGAAGAACGTTGTGTGATGGTGGCTTGAGGAACGTTGTGTGATGGTGGCTTGAGGAACGTTATGTGATGGTGGTTTGAACGTTGTGTGATGGTGGCTTGAAGAACGTTGTGTGATGGTGGCTTGAAGAACGTTGTGTGATGGTGGCTTGAAGAACGTTGTGTGATGGTGGCTTGAAGAACGTTGTGTGATGGTGGTTTGAACGTTGTGTGATGGTGGCTTGAAGAACGTTGTGTGATGGTGGCTTGAACGTTGTGTGATGGTGGCTTGAAGAACGTTGTGTGATGGTGGCTTGAACGTTGTGTGATGGTGGCTTGAAGGTTATGTGAAGGTGGCTTGAAGGTTATGTGAAGGTGGCTTGAAGGTTATGTGAAGGTGGTGTCGTGACTGAATTCGGCACGTTTGGTTCAGGATCCGCTCGGAGGAGAAGAAAAGGCTGGAAACAAGTGGTTGCAGATCAATGGTCCAAAAGTGATAGTTTGTTTTATTGGCAAGCAGCAGCAAGGCAGTTTCCACAGCAGTCCACATGATATCAGAATCTCTCAGTGACACACGGCTCGGTCTACTGTCGTGTGTGTTACTGTTCAATACAAAGTGGTTTAAATAACAATCTTCTCTAAAACAAGTGAGTCTGCCCCTCCTCTATGATTGACCTCCCGACTTGGTAAACCGGTTCGTTGCCTCTGTTTGAGTGGTATCTGATGTGTGTGTGTGTGTGACTGTGTGTGTGATCAATCAGTCTAAAACCGGTTTGTCTTGTTTTAGCTGAGACAGTGGTATTAGGTGGGTGTAGTGATATGGGTGAGTGTGTGTCCCCTGACAGAGTGTGTGTGTGTGTGTGTGTCGTTAATCAGGTTACCTTTCTTGTTTACACCAAAACCCAAATGGTCCCAGTTACATTTGCCTATAGCTGTCTTCACCCTCTCAGACGTCTCAAATACACATATCAATATTATTTATCTAGCTAGTTTTAACTTAATCTTAAATTGATGGCCCTATGAATCAAATGTGTTACGTCATTGGTTTGAAGAAGGTTATGTGCTAGTGGCTTGAAGAACATTATGTGAAAGTAGCTTGAAGAACATTATGTGATGGCGGCTTGAACGTTATGCGATGGTGGCTTAAAGAATGTTATGTGATGGTGGTTTAAAGAATGTTATGTGATGGTGGCTTAAAGAAAGTTATGTAGTGGTAACTTGATAAACATTCTTAAAGAACGTTATGTGATGGTGGCTTGAAGAACATTCTTGAAGAATGCTTCTTTTTTAAATAAATGGGTATATTCTTATTCCTATTCATATACTGCAACTTGGTATTCAAATTGCCAGCATATCTGACACCATTTACTGCCTATAAAGACTGCTGTTCATCTCTGGTTATGTGACCTTGGCATGTCCCCTGTCTTACCGATGTAGGAGGTGGAGTTATGTCGACTCAACAGCCAGGAGAAGCTGGGCTTGACGCTGTGCTACAGGACAGACGAGGAGGACGACATGGCCATCTATGTCAGTGAGGTGAGCAGATACACAACCTATAAGGGAGGGGGGGGGGGGAATCGATACGTAGTAGTATTGCAATACTTTGCGTGGCGATACAGGGGCGCCAAGTATCGATATTTAATTATTCATAAAACAAAACAAAAAAAATTAAAAAAATTTGTATAAGGAAGTTGCATTGTTCATTTCAATACCTGTAATAGTACAGTAGTCCACACACACATGTGCATTCAGTTAAGTTGGAATATGACTGTAATACAAACGGTTCAGTTTGTCAGGTACATGCAACACAGATTACAGTGTTTACATCTGTCTGCTGGAGAAAATACCACGTTCTGCAATAGAAATTATTGAAGTGAGATGAACAGACTGAACTTTATTTGATTAGATAAAACCTGTTGACAAAGTGTTACTTTGCAGTTGAAAAAAGGTAATAAATCGCAATGTATCGCAATATTAATATCGCAATACTCAGCATATCGCAATATATTTAGTATCGCAATACTATCGTATCGTGACTCAAGTATCGTATCGTGAGGCCTCTGGTGATTCCCACCCCTACAACCTACAGTCTCATTTCTGTCTATCACAAGGGTGAAAGGTGACAGACCTAGGCTGAGCGCAGGCAGGTTGGTGAGTCAGTAGAGTCTTGGGTGAAAGTTGGATGATCGTTTAGAGTGCTTCCTTACCTTCTTTTTTTTACCCACTCTGATTTGCCTCTGAACAAACATGCAGCGAACAGCCTCTTTTCCCCACAGTCACCAAAGCCATTGCCATTGCTATATAGAACATTTAAATATTTAAAATAAACAGGACAACTTCGAGAGGGTTTGTCTCAGATTTTTACACACTATTGATCAAATCCACATATAAAACTTAACATTAGATATAATCTGGCGAGGGGACATCCCGGAATTATGGGTGAGGAAATTTTATTTTATTGTATGTTCAGTTTTATTGTTTTGGTTATTTCCGTTGTCGTTATTGTTGTTGTTGTTGTTACTATGTCCTGTGAAGTCCTGTTTATTGTTATTACTGTATTGTGTCTTGTTTCATGTAAAAGGAAAAGAAAATACATAAAAAATATATATATTTAATATTTTGAAATAATGTGCATACTATGATAACTCTAACTCTCAGACACAGAGGCTACTCCAAATGCGTCCTCAGACACATAGAAAAGAGCACTTGGGCAGAGCTAGCTCCCACCCACTCCAACAACCAGACAACACCCCCACTACCCACCACTCCCTCCCCATAGCATCTAATGCCACACCCCAGCCTTCCCCTAACCCCCAACTTGGAGCCTCAGACCACACTTTACCGCAATACTATAGAGGATCTCACTCTATGTGCAAAGCAGTTCAAATATCTAAATACACAGATACACACTGTATATTTATATAAGCCGTTTACCATTAAAATAACATTGTGTACATTTAGAATGCTACCGAGTTGATACAAGATAGTGGTTTCAGTGAATCACCTAAGCAGTACAGTAAGCTAGACTAGAGCCCCAGCGCTATATCAATGGTGACGTTTAATATTCCTCTTCTCTAGTCCAATTTACAATTTGCTTTAATATTCATGTGAGCAAAACAAGTTTCTCCATTGAGGCCAATAATAGCAAAATTGAAGCACTCTATCCAGAGCGAATGAAGAACCTTAAACATTCAAGCGGTGCTCTAAATACCCCTGATCACTGTACAACACCCAGTAGAAGGCTCTGCGGAAGGGATTCTTTCCTTGTGACAAAAGAAAATAGGAAGGAACGTTCTTTGGTCTTATTTGTGCGACGCATCCCAGCTCCTCCTCTAGATCTGTCACAGTGATTGATTGATTGATTGATTGATTGATTGATTGATTGGTTGATTGATTGATTAAAAACATTATTAACAGATTGCAGAATGGGTACAATACAGTACGGCTCAATACACACAATTGTTAAGGGGATGCAGACCAGAGAAAGACTTTTGTCTTGTTTACATCAGGGTCCCAAATTTTCAATTCATAATGACATTTATGACATACACAATATACAGATATACAGATATATATCATGACATTTATGACATACGTGACATACAGATATACAGTACTGTTACATTTGTGACATACAAGATATGCAAATATACAGTACTGTTAAACAGAGATCCTAACAGAAAATATATTCATACGAGGGGGAGGAAACTGTAAATTAGGAGGGGGTGGGAGGGGGGGTTCGGACATTTACGGGGGCCAGTTTTGAATTGCAGCTCCCCTAGGTGCTCTTTGAGAGCGGTTTTGAAGGTGGGTAGGGATTCAAATTTTTTTTATGGCTGTGGGTAGGGCGTTCCACATTGATGTGGCATAATTGCGAAACGTGTTTAGTCCCTTGTTTGAGCCGAATCTGGGTTGCACATGATTTGTGGAGCTCCCTCTGCTGTTGTGGTCATGGTATTCACGGACCTTTGGGAAGTACCTCGACATGTACATGGGTACCTTAGTGGTGTAGTGTATCTTGTAGACCAGGCCCATTGCAAGTTGCTGTACTCAGTCGTTTACTCTAAGCCATCCTAGGTTGTCAAAATGGGCAGGGGTGAGGTGGGTTTTAGGAGTAAGGTCAAGCAGTAGTCTGACCAGTTTGTTTTGTGATGTTTGTAATCTTGTTTAGTGCCTTTGAGGTGCTTTGGTACCATGAGGTGCAAGCATAGTCGTAGTACCCTTGAATGAGTGCTCCTGCTAGAGTCTTCAGGGTATTCTTGTTTACCAGAGAGGACATCCGGTACAAGAATCTTGTTCATTGGTTGACTTTTTTTATTACACTGGTTGCCATTTTGTCACAGGAAAGATGTGCCTCTAGGATGGACCCCAGGTATGTAATTTCATCTTTCCTTGTGACAATATTGTCACCCACTGTAAAAGAGAAGCCGTTTGTCTTGCTGAGTTTATTTGATCCGAAGAGAATGGACTCTGTTTTACCCAGGTGTAATGATAGTTTGTTATCAGCGAGCCAGGTGCAGATTCTGCCAAGTTCAGAGCTGAGGGCTTTTTCAACCTGTAACTTGTTCTTGTCAGAGACCAGCAGGGCTGAGTCGTCCGTGAACAGGAACAAGTTTCAGTCACAAGCTGATGACATGTAATTTGCATAAATTAGGAACAGTAGCGGTCCTAGTATGCTTCCTTGTGGAACACCACAGCTCACTGGGAGGGGGGAGGATAGTGTACCGTTTACCTCCACCATCTGTTCTCTCCCCTCCAGGTAGGATTGCATCCAGCTCACGGATAAATTATCACAACCTATTGCTTTTAGCTTGTCAATCAAAATGGAGTGATTCACAGTGTCGAAAGACTTTTGTAGGTCCAGCATGACCATGCCGCAGTATTTGCCTGCGTCCACCTCTTGTTTGATGTGGTCATTCAAATAGAGAAGGCATGCGTCTTCATGCGTGTTCTGAAGCCAGATTTGAATTTGTAGATTAGATTTTTTTTCGAGTGCATCCATGGCTCAGCGCAAAGTATTGTTGTGGTTTTGAATCCAAGCCATGTTTCTTCAACTAGTGTACTACTGATCTCATCTGACCAGTCCAGGCTCTCAGTTATTGGTTAAAGGCCTCGCTAGAGTAGGTTTTGAGGTCCCTAGATGTGACTGTTTTGTAACAGCCGGCCTTTTGCTTTAGCTTTTTGCAGGTACAGAATATCATATAATGATCGCTTAACCCTCATGCCATCACCCCTTTGCTGGAGATCATGGACTTGTCAGAGGTCAGAATGAGATCAACGGTAGTTTGTGTTGAATCACACACTCTTGTGGGTTGGGTGATTAGCTGGTTGAAACTGTGCAGATCACAAAACCTACCGAAGGCCTTGAAGACTGGGTGCTTCTTTACGTAGCATATCCGTGTCCCAGTCCCTGATAAGAATTTTGGGGGGTCCTTTGTCCTGGGTTGTTAGCCATGCTAGCTCGCCGGTCATCGGGTGATTAAGTTCCTCGCTGTTTAACTCCCGCGACGTGCTGGGCACCACGGTTGTGAACCCCGGTGCCCCGCGACGTGCTGGGCACCACGGTTGTGAACCCCGGTGCCTTCCTGCTCGCTGCGGCCTCTGTGATACGTCTGCCCCCTCCTTCCTCCCACTTGTTTGCAACACACGTACAAAACGCTGCCCTCCTCCATTCAACTTTCCCGGTTCGTTTGAAGTCGTCTCTGACCCCCCGCACGGTACTCGCTTTCCAACCTGTGAGGAGCGGAATACAGATCGGAATACAGATCACTCCTGGCAGCAGCCGCCGCGCTCAGAGCGTCGGCTCTATAAAAAGTCGAGAGGAGCCGCGCGCCGCATTCAGATGAGCCGGTGATCTCGGCGCCGGTGCAGAACGGTACAAGGTCATTCGAAAACAAACTGAATTGTGTCACCGCTTAATCTCTTGTGTGTTAAGTGCTTACGGTTAATGAGCCAAACTCGAGATGCAGCTGACTGCAAGTTTTCTTTTTCAGTTTTACCCATTGATTTACTGTATTATGTAAAGTCTGTGTGCAGACAGATAGATGTCAACTTTATTCCGTTGTACTGCACTTGTTCTGTGCATCGACAATAACATTTAATCTAATCTAATCTAATCAGAGAGGGACGTGTGGGGTGTTGGTTTTTTGTATTTGACGGGGGGGGGGGGGGGGGGGGGTAGTGGGCTTCTTTTACAGGTAGAATGCCATCAAACAGTGACCTCTAGGCAAAAGAGCCCCAAAAGAGGGTTTGCTATTGCTGGCCACACCTCCGGCTCTGCCAAGAGAGTTCTCGAGAAATTCACAGTATAATAAATGACTAAACTCCAACCAACACCATTGCATTAAAACCCTAAATATAAACAATAAGTGCAATACCAAGTGTGGCTCATTTTCCTAGAGGTCGCTGTTTGAAAGCATTACAAATTCTATCTTTAAGATCATATATTATTTTAGGAACGGGTTGTGTTTTACCTGCAAGTGCAGGTTGGGTCGCAAGTAACATAATGTCACAGTTTCCCCAGGAATGGAGAAGAATGGCACGTTGATATAAAACATGATACTTCTTTTGTACATTTCTTTTGGCATGTATTGACACATAGCCAACATAATTGTAAAGCGAAGTGAAACTGCCTGTGTCAGCCCAGACAGCTGGTTCCAGACCCATAATCCCTAACCCCAACTCAGGCTCTAATCCCAATCCAGTCTAGTGACCTTCGATATCTTTTTTGTAATTTTTTTTTTAATCTTTTTCCTCCTTCTTTTTTCCGTTTTTCTCCCATCCCAATGTTAGTCGTTATGTCAATTCCCAATCCCCTTCCTGGTCATTGCGCAATCTACCCCCTACCGTTGGTCCGGGAGGGCGGAGACTATCACATGCTTCCTCCGACACATGTGTACCCAGCCCACCACTTCTTTTCACCTGGAAGCACGGACTCTCACTGGGAGAGTGTAACGTGTGGAAGGTCACACTACCTCTCTAATAATAATAATAATTCATTTAATTTATATAGCGCTTCTCAATAACCCGAAGTCGCTGACAATAGTCGGGAGCAAAAGTAAAAACAAAGAAACAAAAGCAAAGAAACAAAAACAAAGAAACAACAAAGAAACATGAGACCATGGGGGGAACAGGGAAGACAGCATGATAGCACAAAAAGACTGGAGACAGACATCAATCAGGTTGGAGGGGGGGGGGGTTTATGGGTGGGCGGGGTTGAAGGCAAGGTTGAACAGGTGGGTTTTGAGGCGAGCTTTGAAGGTGGAGAGTGTAGGGGAGTCTCTGATGGACTGGGGGAGGAAGTTCCAGAGTCGGGGTGCAGTACGAGAGAAGGCCCGATCTCCAAAGTTTTTAAGCTTGGATGTCGGGACAGTGAGGGAGGCAGTGGAGGAGGACCGGAGGGAACGGGTGGGGCGGTAGGGAAGAAGGAGATCAGTCAGGTAGGGGGGGGCCAGGCTGTGGAGGGCTTTGAAGGTGAGGAGTAGTGTTTTAAAGTTTATGCTGTGTTTGATCGGGAGCCAGTGGAGGGAGTGGAGGACAGGAGTGATGTGTTCGCGGGACCGGGTGTTAGTGAGGAGGCGGGCGGCTGAATTTTGGACCACAGTACAGATCCTTCCCTTGCTGTGCAGGCGCCCCCACCGAACTGTAGGAGTCGCTGTTTACAACGACCAGGACCCACCCTCGCCGGGTTTCCCACCCTCTAACACTGCCAATTGTGTTAGTATGGACGGTCGGCCAACCCGGAAGCACCACAGCTGGATTCGATCCCACTGTCTCTGTGGTGGTAGACAGACGCTTGCACTACCCGGCCGCCCTTCCTTCCCCCTATCTTAATGAGTGCTCCTCCGTGAAGGAGTGGACTATCATGAAGATGGAACACCTCAGAGCCAAACCATCTCCCATCTCTCCTGATTGAACAGAGTGAAACGAATGGCCCCAGACGGCAAGTTGATTGGCCACTGAAAGAGTGTCCTGCCCCCTCGCTCCCAAGCATTAGTTTGATTGGCCACTGAAAGAGTGTCCTGCCCCCTCGCTCCCAAGCATTAGTTACAGGAGAAGGATGTTTGTGTGTCTCTGGGGGGTGGCGGGGGGGCTACGGAGCCAGCCCGGGTAGATGCAGTAGGGGCCCATTTCTCTTGTATCAAAGCCATCACCAGGCGACTGAGGGATACCGACTAAGTCAACTGGGAAATCAAAAGATAAGGGTGCTGATTGGTGGCCTGGCGGTGATGGTCTTACTCGGTTTCCCCAGGCCTGTGTGTACTGACTCTGCTGGGTGCCTTTATCCTCCACAGCAGCTTGAAGTGGCTTTGAGATCTGACCGGGCAGCTGCAATAACACTTCCTGACAGCTAAGGTCTTCCCCAGGCAGCAGGGGTTCAATCACTCACAGTACAGTCTGCTGTTAAAGAAGATGACTGTATTAATAAGTGTCTAGACAGACATGTCTAGCTGGATGAGGTCTTGATAATGGGTGATTAAAAAAAAAATCTTTAGAATAAATCCAGAAGGTCCTTTTTATATAACTGCTGGGGAGAGACGTCTATTGTGTTCTAAAACAGATTTCTCGTCTATTCTCTTTACAGATCGGTCCGAACAGCATCGCTGCCAGAGACGGACGCATCCGAGAGGGGGACCGCATTTTACAGGTACGTGCAGGGCGACGGCTAGCCCCCTCTCCCCCTCACATCGGATTCCAGATGAAAACCCTCTTTTTATTTTGTTTAGCGCTCTACCATTGTTTCCCAGCACGAGAGCCCATTCATTTTTAATGGCAGCACATTAAAGAGGGAACTCACCCCCACTGTGTGGCGGTTACTGGGGGAGAAATGGCCCCCCTGGCTGTTTTAGTTACCGACTCAGCACAGACGGGATTTTTTTTTTTAAAGAGTCCTGGTTCAGGGAGGCACTGTGCCGCAGTACACCCCGCCTCTCCCTATGGGGCCGTGTGAGTGCTATCAGCTCCTAGCTCCATCTTTGGGCCTTTTGGGACCTGGAGCGATACCACTCTCCTCCCCCCGAAGAGAGTCCTCTGCTGGCAGCAGTGCACAGCAGCCTGACCGGGGCGGGTGATGCTTGAATCCGAGCAAAGGGAGGGGTAATCTTCTACCACAATAGGTAGAGTGAGGGCTCTGTCTCGGAGATGGCTTAATGAATGGGAGTTATGTGCAGTGAGTGAATATTTCAGAGCGCAGGTTCACAAAATGAAGAATCAGACTTCCTGGTCTCTGTTACTATGCAGTAACCGTGGGTTAATAATGACTTCAGCACAGGACTGTACGGGGGAGACGGGGGACTACAAGCGAGGGGAGACGGAGAGGCAAATATTCTGAGCTACTGATTACTGGGGGGAGGAGGGGTGTTAGAAGTAGTGTTTGGTCAGAGATAATGCCCTGAGCCGGTCTAATTGTCTGCAGGCGTGTGTTTTGTGTGTGTGTGGTGTGTGTATGTGTGTGTGTGCATGCGCGTGTGTTTTTGTTTGTGTTTGCGAGACAGAGCAGGACCCCGGCACTGTATTCAGCGCTGACAGGGCCATTACTCTGCCTGCAAAAAGATGGACGCCCCCTGTCAGGGGCCAGTTAATTGTGTGTCTAGATGTATGTATGCTGCCGGATACAGTGGTGAACACGAAACGGTTTCCGTCTGCTCACAGCCACCGTCCCATTCATAATCAATGCCAGGTTCCTGTCGCATTCAGAGCAGCACCGTCGATTGCCTCCGCAAGGGAAGGATTATTCTGTTTTGTGCCAATTTTGGAGATGACAGCGAGAGGGCGAGAATGATTGTGTGTGTGTGTGTGTGTGTGTGTGTGTGTGTGTGTGTGTGTGTGTGTGTGTGTGTGTGTGTGTGTGTGTGTGTGTGTGTGTGTGTGTGTGTGTGTGTGTGTGTGTGTGTGTGTGTGTGTGTGTGTGTGTGTGTGTGTGTGTGTGTGTGTGTGTGTGTGTGTGTGTGTGTGTGTGTGTGTGTGTGTGTGTGTGTGTGTGTCCACAGTGCACCCACTAACCTGCGTGTCTCTCCATCCCCTGCAGATAGACGGTCAGGATGTGCAGGACCGAGAGGAAGCAGTGGCTCTGCTCTCCAGCGAACACTGCAGGAGCATCGTGCTGCTGGTGGCCAGACCCGAGATGCAGGTGAGCGGACCCACAGGCCCTTATAGGCCAGCCAGCCAATAAACGCTTCCCGCCATAGGCACTATATTTACTAAATAAAACACGTACTGCGGGCAAATTAGGGAAGGGGAGTATACCACTCACAAATGACTACCATGGGGGCTTTGCAGCTTATTTGTATGTATTTGTCCACAGTTAAAGCCTGGCGTGAGGTGGCTCTCCACCGCCACCCCAATACCCCCAGTGGTAGCAGGCACGAGGACACCTCGTAATGTTTTATTTTTATGTAGCGCCACTGTAATTGACTTCCAACGGTAAGCCATAAAAGCTAATAGCATGCTAATGTGTAGTGAGTCCAGGCCCAAGGCCACGGCAGGCCAGCCGTCGTAGGGAGGGGAACTCAGCCACGCGGAGTGTGCGGATGATGAGCCAGGAGCGATGATACGGGGCTCTTTTGTAATTAAATACACGTCCCGCGATAGTAAATGGAAAGAAAACACTCCAGATACGGACTCCAGATATAGGTGACACAGGAGCTCCGCTGATGGATGGTATTGAAGAGATCGGGGTCAAAGGGGAACGTCTCCTTATAGCCACTGGAATGGATTGAGTTGATCTTCTGTTCAGATTATGCATTTGTTAGAAAATACTTATGCCCATGCAGTCGTGTTTTTATTGGTTAAAAGACAGGGACATGTGGGAATGTGTTCAAAGACTGTTGGATAGGGTTTTCTTTTCTTATTTGAAAATCTGTGATAGGCATTGATTAAAAAAAGATATGCGAAGAGAAGTTATTTCAACAAAAGCTCTCTCTCTCCCCCCCCCCCCCCCCCCCCCCCCCTCTCTCTCTTCACAGCTGGAGGAGGCCTGGCTGGATGACGAGCACAGCGAGTTCCTGGAGCAGCTGAAGATGGAGATGCTAGAGGAGCAGCAGCGGGAGGAGCTGGAGTCCGCTTCCCTGCAGGAGGAGCAGGTCAGACTCAAACACTTCACTTCCTTCTATTTGCAGTTGCCAAGAACCTTTGCACGCCTTTAACCAGAAATTAGCATTGCAGATAACCAGACAGAAATTATCTGATTTTCAGATGCTAGTCCTCGTCATATATACAGTGCAGTCCTTAAGTTTGAGTCCAGTGGAAATGTTTAGTTTTTTTGGGCTTTGTGCTGCAGCTCATTTAATTTAATGGACCAATGACTATGAGGTTAAAGTGCAGACTTTCCGCTATACTTCTATGGTGTTTACATCCATATGGGAGGAACTGTGTAGGAATATACATAGCACCCCCATTTTAGAGGACCAAAAGTAATTGTACAAATGAACATTAACTTAACATAAAAGTTACAATACATTTCTGTATACTTTGGCGACATCTATTGGTGATAAGTGGTCATTGCTGTTGTAGTTTTGCACTGTATTGACTTGTTTTCCATCTTCAAAATGCATGCTAACTACTGAGTTAATCTTCTATTCATTCCAAACAAACTGCTGTTGCTACTGGTGATGTAAAACACACCACTTCCTGTGTGCCTGATGACCTTCTGTGGAGTGTCCTACCAGACACCAGTGTTTAGAACAGGAGTGTCCTACCAGACAGCAGTGTTTAGAACAGCCAAGAACAGAAAATGTAAAAACATTCATGAACTGGTCAGGTAGAATCACTATTGTGTTATATCAGTTGGCGATAGAAAGTGGCAAATTTTACATTTAGGCATTTACTAATTTAGCAGCAAATATATATTTATTTATATGAAAATGTTCAAGAATATGACTTAAATTAAATCTGCAAATGTAATATTTGGAGGGCGGCTAGGTGGCGCAGTGGGCAAGGCGCTCGCCACCAACGCAGGAGATGCTGGGTTCGAGCCCAGCTCTCGGCGTTGCTACCAGCTTGGCTGGTCGTTCATACTAATACAATTGGCAGTATTGGGGGGTGGGAAACTGGTGGGTGGGGATCGGACGCTGTGGACAGTGACTCCTACAGGTCAGTTGGTGCGCCTGCGCAGTAGAATCAGGAAGCGACGGGGGCGGCGTGTCCCTCCCACGCAGACCCTCGCCGCTGAGAGATCGCGCTGTTCAGGTGAAAAGATGCGACGGCTGCCTCCTCGAGTACCGGAGGGGACACGTGATGCAAGGCTTCGTCCACATTGCAGCCGACCAGTGGGAGGCATGGCCAACAGTGTTCGAGACAGGGGAGGGTAGAATTGGACGATACGAAATTGGGGAAGGGAAAAAAAAGTAGATCCAAATTTCTTTTTAATATTTGGTTGAAAATCCTTTGCAATCAATTACTGCCTGAAGTCTGCGACCCTTAAATGGTCATGCGTGAAATGTGTATGTCTTTCCTGCAAACAAAGCAGAGATCACTGCCCCACAGTACATTTTAATGGGACTTAATAGGATTTAGTAGGATACAGTCTCAGTATAATAATTGACTTCTGAGTGTTGCATTGTACAGTCCCTGAAGGCTCAAATAAAATATAAATCATAAATCAGACTCATGCTATTTCTTTGACTTTTTCCTGTTGACTTCCATAGTACAATTGGACACGCCTGTGTTGCTAAAAGACCGTTAAAGCGCCCATTGTCTCCCATTGACCCTGAGTGGGTGGATAACTACGGTATCTAGTGAAATGCAGAATATGGAAAGAATACTCTCCTTTCCCCAATGAAAATTTATATTTGAATGCTTAATAGAAAATTATAAAACATTATACAGTATCAGACCTCCATATGGACACATTTTGAAATTGGTATTTCATTATTGATAATCAAAACCATGACATAATTAAATACCAAGCTTCATTCACGTTACTTCAACTCTGGGAGAGCAGAAGAGATAGAATATTATAATTTTTTTTACTTTGAGGACACAAGCTATCTCCTTTAAAACATGAATGTGAAATAATGGGCATGAATATGTATGGCGGAGACTGGTGATCCATTTAAATTCCATAACATTGGGAATAATACTGTAATTTGAAATTCAGTGTTTGTTTTCAGTGTGTTTAAAATTCAGTGAGGTTCAAAGGCAAAGGAAAAAAAGTTACAATCCCTTAAAGGACGACTCCAATTATTTTGGAAATTAGCTTATTTAACATCTTCCCTGGAGTTAGACAAGAAGATGCATACCTTTTTTGTCTCTGTGCGTGCATTTTAGCTTTGGGAATAGACGCTCCGTTAGCATAGCTTAGCTTCATCACTGGAAGTGGGGGAGGACAGTAGCCTTACAGTGCCTTACAGTGTATTGCAAGGTCTGACATTGACCAAACTTGATATGCATGACCTTGGTGGGCTCTAGGTCAACTCCTGAAAAGGGGGTCAATGTCAGACTTTGCAATCAAAGTTAGGGGGCTAATAACCCTTGCCATAATTTCAGTGCGCCCCCTAACTTTTGATTGCAAGGTCTGACATTGACCCCTTTTCAGGAGTTGACCTAGAGCCCACCAAGGTCATGCATATCAAGTTTGGTCAATGTCAGACCTTGCAATACACTGTAAGGCACTGTAAGGCTACTGTCCTCCCCCACTTCCAGTGATGAAGCTAAGCTATGCTAACGGAGCGTCTATTCCCAAAGCTAAAATGCACGCACAGAGACAAAGAAGGTATGCATCTTCTTGTCTAACTCCAGGGAAGATGTTAAATAAGCTAATTTCCAAAAAAAGTGGAGTCGTCCTTTAAGTAACTGCTGTATTACAGTGCTCCTCACAAGAACAGACGTAATCCTCAAGGAGGCTCCAGATTAGAGCTGCACTTGACAAACTCCCAAATAGATATGATTGCTCCTTTTTCTCATTTCTCCTCATTCCGTTATAAGGCTAATGGAATAAAGTATGAACGAATGGAATATAGAAACTAGAGAGAGAGGCTTTATTGCTGAAAATCTGGTATTTGGGGCACCGCAGTGCTAATCCCGTTTGTGCTTCTTTCCAGAGAGCAGAAGAGGACACGCCCAGCTGCTCGACCCTCCCTCACCTGAAGGACAACGGAGTAAGTCTAAGGAGCCGAGGGGAGAGCTCCGAGCACGACGTGCTGGCTCACATCCAGAGGCGACTGTCCCAGTGCCTGAGAGACAATAAGGACATGCACCGCACAACGGGCTCCGCGCGTCTGCAGGTGGAAGAGGACGAGGAGGAGACGGATGGAGACCGTTTCCAGCAGCTCCTGGAGCTCAAGTGCCAGATTCGCAACGGTGGCGAGTACGACCTGTCTTACAGCCGGCGCAGCACCATCGAGTGCAGCGTGGGGGAGCAGGGCGGCGTGCAGCGCGAGCTCCGCATGCTCAACGACGAGCTGCGCAGCATCGAGCTGGAGTGCCAGAACATCATGCAGGCTCACAAGCTCCGCAAGGACCAGCAGTCGCCCTCCAAAGGCAAGTCTGCGCCCTCCCTCAAGGACCAAAGCCTCCGCGGCGGTGAGCACACTAGGGGCAAGTTGACCGACATCAATGAGCGGCTCGAGAAATCGGACAAGGACAGCTCCAGCGCCTACAATACAGCGGAGAGTTCTCGGAGCACCCCTCTGGCCATGGACCGCTCCCCGGAACACTCTCTGCAGAGGATGGTCAGCCTCACCAACCAGAGGAACCTGTGTAGCAGCCTGGCCACAGGCCACTCTCTCAGCCCCAGCCCCACACACCGAGCTGCGGCCCCTGGCAAGAGCAGCAGCCCCGACCACAGTAACCCCTCGGAGTCGGACCAGATGGTTCGGGTGGAGGAGGAGAGGAATGGGAAGCTGAAGCCCCACGGCTCCCAGATCCCCTACCTGTCTCCGTCCTACAGCTCCCAGCAGAGGCAGGCCAACATCCCGGCCCATGCCCGTCACTACCAGAGCTACATGCAGCTGATCCAGCAGCGTTCCGCCGTGGAGTACGCCGAGAGCCAGCTCAGTCTGATCAGCATCTGCAAGGAGCCCCAGCGGCCCGCCAACGAGCCTAAAATGGAGTGGAAGGTAAAGATTCGCAGTGACGGCACGCGCTACATCACCAAGAGGCCCGTGAGAGACAAGATCCTGCGGGAGCGTGCCCTGAAGATCAAGGAGGAACGCAGCGGGGGGATGACCACGGACGATGACGCCATGAGCGAGATGAAGATGGGGAGGTACTGGAGCAAAGAGGAGAGGAAGCAGCACCTGGTCAGGGCCAAGGAGCAGAGGAGGAGGCGAGAGTTCATGCAGCGTAGCCGGCTGGAGAGCCTGAAGGAGAGCCCACAGAGCAGCAGCGAGGGCCGCAAGGAGGTGAGCATTATCGAGCTCAGCCACAAGAAGATGTTGAAGAAACGCAACAAGAAGATCCTGGACAACTGGATGACGATTCAGGAACTGATGACTCATGGTGCCAAAGCCCCCGAGGGAGCCAAGGTCCACACCGCCTTCCTATCAGTCACTACTGTATAACAAGAAAAACACACAAACACACAATCTACCCCATGCGGTATAATATACTTGCCTCGTTCAATGTGGCGTTTTTATGAGGACAATTGGAATATTTTTCACACTTTGTAACCCAAATAGCATTTTGTAAAGAATTTATCGATGGTTTCATGGCATTTTCTTCCGGTGTTTTTCATCTTTTGCTTTTTTCATGTCGGTCTCTCCCAGAAAACACTTTTGTATGAAAGTATGGAGCAATTATTTTTCCTATTTTACTCGAGATGTTTATCTTTTTGGATCATTGATTATTTTGATACTTGTCTTCTGTTCTGTCATACAAATGAACACGTCCCTAACCTTTACTGTATGAGCTTCCAAGAGAAGTTGGATGTTTTCCTCCGAGTGTACAAAGATGTTTTGCCACAGATGTACTTGCAGAAGTACAAATTAACCAGCCGATCATTGTGTTCCTTCCACCTGTGACATCCTTTACGCTCATGCAATTAACAAAAACTCAGTTTGACTTCAAAAAGTTTACAAATATATTGACACATTCCAATCATAGTACTGTACAACTTGTTCTTGCCAAGATGAGTAACGAAGAAGAGTTCATTTGCAAAAACTGATAAATGCCATGCTTGAAAATAAATTAACTGACTGTCATGAGTTACTGTTGAGACATAGGCCACCCAGGACCCTGAGTTACTGTTGACATAGCCCACCCAGGACCCTGAGTTACTGTTGAGACATACAGTAGGCCACCCAGGACCCTAAGTTACCGTTGAGACAGGCCACCCAGGACCCTGAGTTACTGTTGAGACATAGGCCACCCAGGACCCTGAGTTACTGTTGAGACATACAGTAGGCCACCCAGGACCCTGGGTTACTGTTGAGACATAGGCCACCCAGGACCCTAAGTTACTGTTGAGACATAGGCCACCCAGGACCCTAAGTTACCGTTGAGACAGGCCACCCAGGACCCTGAGTTACTGTTGAGACATAGGCCACCCAGGACCCTGCGTTACTGTTGAGACATACAGTAGGCCACCCAGGACCCTAAGTTACTGTTGAGACATAGGCCACCCAGGACCCTAAGTTACCGTTGAGACAGGCCACCCAGGACCCTGAGTTACTGTTGAGACATAGGCCACCCAGGACCCTGCGTTACTGTTGAGACATAGGCCACCCAGGACGCCTGTACCGGTTCCGCAACTATAAGTTACTTCCGGGGTAGGCCTGATTGGCCCCGACAGGCACGTGACAGGCGCGGCCACGCCCCACGGCAGCCTCAGGACGCGCAACGAGGCTGCTGAGAGCTGTCGCGCGGAAATAGGCTGTCTATTGCAGCTCCTTAACAGCGCCTAAACTTAACTCTTTAACCTTAAGCAACTATGCCTAACCTTAACCTTAACCTTAACCTTAACCATGCCTAACCTTAACCATAAGGCATAACCAACTCCGAAAGAATATTGCCATTCTCTAAGACAAACTCTAACCTTAACCAGCTCCTTAACAGCGCCTAAACTTAACCTTTCTAACCATAACCAACTCCGAAACAATGCCTAACCTTAACCAACTCCCGAAACAATGCTTAAAGTTAACATGCCTAAACTTAACGGCGAACGAATGCACGTTAAAAAAAATAATTATAATTTGAAGGGAATCGAACTCGCCAGCAACGGACGGTAGGATCCACACCAATGCAACACTGCCAATTGAGCTATTTCTGGATAGTGAAAAAGGGCGTATTACTACATAATGCTGCCGCGGAGCGTGCCGCGCGGCAGAGAAAGTTGCGCCTCCTGAGGTTGCCGCGGGAGCGTGGCCGCGCCTGTCACGTGCCTGTCGGGGCCAATCAGGCCTACCCCGGAAGTAACTTATAGTTGCGGAACAGTAACAGGCACCCAGGACCCTGAGTTACTGTTGAGACATAGCCCACCCAGGACCCTGAGTTACTGTTGACATAGGCCACCCAGGACCCTGAGTTACTGTTGAGACATAGGCCACCCAGGACCCTGAGTTACTGTTGAGTCATAGGCCACCCAGGACCCTGAGTTACTGTTGAGTCATAGCCCACCCAGGACCCTGAGTTACTGTTGAGACATAGCCCACCCAGGACCCTGAGTTACTGTTGACATAGCCCACCCAGGACCCTGAGTTACTGTTGAGACATAGCCCACCCAGGACCCTAAGTTACTGTTGAGACATAGCCCACCCAGGACCCTGAGTTACTGTTGAGACATAGCCCACCCAGGACCCTGAGTTACTGTTGAGACATAGCCCACCCAGGACCCTGAGTTACTGTTGACATAGGCCACCCAGGACCCTGAGTTACTGTTGAGACATAGCCCACCCAGGACCCTGAGTTACTGTTGAGACATACTGTAGGCCACCCAGGACCCTGAACGAGTTTTGTCACAAAAGCCACTATTGTCCGTTGAAAATGCATTGCAAGTTTTGCAGCAGAAACTGTAAGAGCGATTTCAGGAATATGGCTGCCACCTGGAACTGTGCTGTCTTAAAGTGAATTGCAGTGTAACTTCAGATCAAAGTCACTTTTAAAGATGGATGTTTTTTGGACGAAATGTTAGCGTGACGTGAGTTTATGTGCTTTAAGGCAGAGCCAAGAAGTTAAAGCTGAAACTTATTCAGGTAGCATAGTGAAAACATGGCACGATACTGGTTAATTTGCCAATTCCATGGAGTTACCTGCTTTTGCCAAAAAGCTACCTTTTAATTGAAATAAAACAAAATTTCAATAAAGTTTGATTTTGTATGTTACCTGTATTTTGTTAAGTTATTTTTTCTTGATCAAAATAACCCAACTGCAGTTTGATATTATCTGGAATGCACAATAAAATAAAATATTTGTGGAAATTTATAAAAACGGAGATATATGTTTTTGCAAATGAACACTTCTCATAAAACTTTGATATTTCTTAACTAATCCTTTGAATGCAGTTTTCTATTTCAAATTATGCTATGCTAGCAAAGTCAAGGTCATGTAATTACAAAATGTTTATGTATTTCAACAACTTAATTTGTAATTCTGTTACCGTTTAGGTGTTATGCCATATTGTAATAATTGAGTGTATCCTAGCACTCTACTGTAGCTACCAAGAAATCGATGAATCGCTGTACTAGGTTTGAAACAGGCAAGACAATTTCCCTTTATGACCTCTGAGGGAAAATCCACCCTAAAATAGAATTCACATAGTATGTTGCTCCTTCAGTCCTTGACAGTTCAGTCTATTCGTAGACAAACAAACATGGAGCATCATTCTCAGACCTAGCTTTATTTGATGTAAAGGCATTAACAAACATTGAGTGACACCATATAGTCAGTCTCCAATTGAATCCCTCAGCCAAGTTAATTTCAGAAGGTGTGAATGTTCTACAGTACACAACCTCAATGTCTTTATGACACTAGATTAGATGGTTTGGCCTAATGACATTTTTAAATATTGTGGTTCCTGAAGGATTCAATTCATTGTCAATCTGTCAGAACTCAAGATTTTGTCTTGACGACGTCACAGATTAGACCATTGGTTCCTCAGAATGTGGATCCTGTGATTGGTTCTTTGGTCAGGAGTTTTAGGAGGGTCGATCTTGTTCACAAATAGTGATCAAATTGTCTTAAGATGATATGTGAATTATTTCTTTTAGGGTGGATTTTTGGCTTGAAGTAGTTTTTCCCAAGGATGCTACCCAGCACCAAGCGGCCCTGCTCATGGCTTGCATACCGGTGTGTTTACATTACATATATTTTTTTGTTACTCTCCATACAACTTAGCTCAACATAGCCTTAACAGTTTGAGCTTAATTCATGTAATGTTGGTGTGGCAACCTGCTTTCACGAATACAGAGTACCTCAGACAAAGAACCATATAACTCTATTTTAAGTTTAAGGAATAATGTGTTCAAACTGTACTATCTTAAAATGGTATGTTAATTCATAGTTAAAGACAGTATAGGTTGAGTGCTTTCTTGTGATACAGTATATCGCATTCACACTCCAAAGTGATTTGGATCTACTTTACAACTGCAAATACCGAACATGGGCCATCGAAAAACAATTCAAAACAAAGTGATATGTTTCTCCAGTGCAAGGGTTTAAATAATATTCTGCCTATAGTTTTGTGCAACAGAGAGATGTTCTATGGTTTTGAGTTTCAGGAGCAGAACAGGTTCTTGGATATTGTATCGTTTTTACTGAAACATGCTCACTGGTAGCGTCTTTAACTCACCTGTTATTTTGAGCACTACTGAAGGATTCACAACACAGCAGATCATTTCATTTGTGATATTAGGTTGCCATATCGACACGCATTCCATTCCAGTTACATGTATAGCATACCCATTCCGAATGCCTCCTTTTTAACTGAAATATTGTAAATTAGAAATTTCAAACCAATTCCTGTATTTGTTTTGAGTCAATGTCCAAATGGTCTTATTTCAAGTAATACGTAGTTGGCAAATTTGTAGCCAGGTAAAAATGTGTGATAATTGTGATCATTGAAAAAGAAATGATAATAAATTATTGTTTTTTGGGATACAAAACCCTATGACGTTGTGTGTTGAAAGCTCCTCCCTCAACAAGACACATTTCCTGTTTGGGCAGAGATGTTTGACCGCGGAATGTCAAATCCCAACTCTGCGTAGGAGAATGAGTTGCCTTTGAAATGATTTGTGTGACATACGTTTTGGATTGGAAGTGTCTCAGGTCATATGAACAGCAAGAGGGTCAGACGGAAGATATTAGGAAAGGGTGTCTGGAAAGTGTAGATAACAACAACAACAACAAGTTTAATTAACTTTTTGTTTTGTGAATTCAGGTATAGTCTTGTGAGCTGAACGAGAATGATAGGGATTTCATACGTTGAGCACATTTACACCTCAAATATCTACCCAAACGAGAGCGTCCACCATTTCTTCCGCCATGAACATGTTAACTTATTAA
Source organism: Notolepis coatsorum (assembly GCF_963971535.1). Lineage (NCBI taxonomy): Eukaryota > Metazoa > Chordata > Actinopteri > Aulopiformes > Paralepididae > Notolepis > Notolepis coatsorum. Next base: position 91,043,287 of record NC_140182.1, on the reverse strand, counting down.
ACAGAGGGAGATTTCAATTAAAATCCGCTTCCACTTGGATGGCTTCCTGTTCATTAAAGTGTACCGACCACTTAAATCATTTCTATGGCCTTGTCATAAGCGCGGGAGGAGCCGTTGCGTTACTCTCCGTCATCTCTGTGTTATCTTAAGATAGGAGTGTTCCTACGGTTTAAGACTGGGGTGCCAGACATACCGCCTCAAGACTGCTTTAAGTTAATTGAAAAAGCTGTACCATTTCCCGGGAAACACTCAAGTCATCTGTATTGGAATAATATGGATACAAGACCTTGCTGAAGTGAAATGATTGTCTACAGAGAAAAGTGGTCTTGCTTATCCAAAGACATGTCAAATCTTATTTTTTTTACTACATTTTCTTCTCTCTCGGATTCCTTGGATACCTCCTCTTGTGTTATTTATTACTACCATATGTTTGAGGATGTTCTACTGGCAAAGGCCAGTGATAGTTTGCCACTGGGTCAAAAGTAATTCCATCTCATATTGAGTGTTTTATTTTGTTGAGACAAGTGAGAAGATCAGATGTGCCAAAATGAGAACATCAGCGCCTTTGAGAATTTGGGAAAGCACTATATAAATCCAATGTATTATTATTATCATATCATTTTCAATTCCAACTTGTTACAGATTATTTTCTCAAAACGAGCAACATGATCTTGAAACGAGAGACGCAATCTGCCTTATTTCAAGACATTGCCACTTGTTCAGTCCTATTGACTCAAACCCTGTCCTCTTTTCTTGATCCTCCAATCACAACAACTGTTGCTTCACCGTTCGTCCAAGGGAAGCAACAGTTGTGATTGGAGGATCAAGAAAAGAGGACAGGGTTTGAGATAGGTGAATTAAAACAATAATCTCACCCCAGTGGCAGATTTCTTTTCTCACTTCAGAGGGGAATTCCACTCTGGGTCTCTTTGTAGAAAAGTTGCTTTACAAGTAACGAGTAAAATGAGCCTAGCTGTACATATCATCAGGCCAGAGATATAGCCTGAACCTGTTGCTGGTACCTGCGAGAGAGAGTGAAGCTGATAGAGAGAGACCATCAAGGTATAAGGAAATTCTAATCACCTGCCCACTGTAGTTCTTAAAAAATGTGTGAGGGGAGAGCTACGTGTGTCATTATGCTATTAGCCTTGCTATGTTATTAGCTCTACCAAAATAGAAGTACCTTCCACTGTCTATGTTTCTGAGCAGTGATTGCTTTGGCACAGCCACATACAGATAATTAATCACTTACGCCTCAATCTGGTAAATTAGTTTAATGTTTGTTTTGCATGGAATTTCCCATTAAGAGACATATGATGAAGGGTGAATACGTGATTAAATTACTAAGATGGAGCTTTTGCAGTGTAGTGTTCCACTATACCATAAAATGTAGTTGGGCACTACAGTGTGTTTTATGATGTCAAGCTGAGAGCACATCCTGTTCAGGGTGACTTTGAGACTGTCCTCCCCAGTTATGAATGCCTGCCATTTCCATGCTAGTCCGGGGCACATAAAAGCATTTCCATTTACACAACGACCAAACAATGCTGCCGGTCACTCCCACAAACTGCAGAAGCCCATTTGCCCTCCTCGCATTAGTTAATTCACATGGTCAGAGACCATTAAAAATACCAATGAAGAGGCACCGCGGATGCTGTGTGGGTTACGCCGACTGGAGTTATTACTAGCCTTTTTTTTTTTTTTTGCTTTAGCTATAGCTATAGCTAATTAAGTTCCTCCCGGAGCCCTGAAAGAGCCAGTTAGAGGCCTAATTAACATGGTGACAGCCGTGGCATTTGTCAGAGGTATCCAGCGGTTCAAATACCAGTAGTGACAGAAATGTCAAACAGATAGCCCGCGCCCGCCTCTCCGGCTCCCGCGCGCACACACATCCGCGCACATCCACACTGGCTCTATTATGAATGTTTGCTGATAACCTTTAGGATTCCCTGAACAGCAAAAACTACAAATTCCCTCTCATTATTCATTGAGGGAGGCCCAGATTTATTGACGCCCAGATCCCCTCTGACACGTTACGGTGCAGCCTGTACCACAGTGCCCCCCCGACCATCTCCACCACCACCATGCTGGATGAGGCATGTCACAAAATGGTAATTGCCACAGATGATGTGCCTCTTGATGTCACTTTAGGAATTGATGACAGCTTTGATCTTTGATATCCCAACTGTAGTTTGTAATGGTAATTAGGCCTATTGTGCCAGATGTGGTGGTGTGATGATAAAGACAGGCTGGAACTGCTGAGCTGTGATTGTACAGTATATGTATTAATCAAGTATACAGTACAATAGTGATTCAGTTGACCAGGGCTTATGGCGCATGAAGTTGTGAATGTTTGAAACGCATTTGATTGTAGACTGGAATGAGAGAAAAACATGAACAAAGAACCTGCAGAAATTCATAATTAAACCAGCGTTTTGATAAATATTTACTCATGGACTATACTTAGGAATGAAAATGATTTGATCCCTGAGGTGTCTGCTAACAATTTATTATGTTTTTTAGAGCCCAACTTGAATGTGAAAGGTGCAATTTTGTTAAATATACAAGGATTGCAAATTGCAATATGTAAGTATTCTAAATAAGTACATATATTACATATTAAAAAGATTTACACTTTTTTACATTTTCAGAACATTTTCCCCTGCTGGGGAAACTAATCCAGGGCACTTGCATGGGAAGCATGTACCTGTCTAATCCCTGAAAACGATGATATGGTAAATGGTAAATGGCTGCTTTTTTATATAGCGCTTTTATCCAAAGCGCTTTACAATTTGTTACTCACATTTTACCCATTCACTCACACATTCACTCACACATTCACACACCGACGGCGGAGGCAACCATGCAAGGTGCCAACCTGCTCATCGGGAGCAATTAGGGGTTAAGTGTCTTGCTCAAGGACACATCAACACGCTGCCCAAGAGGAGCGGGAATCGAACCGGGAACCTCCTGTTAGATTTGGATCAATCAGGCAGTATCACCTCTCCATCGTTGTCGTTGTGTAGTTTCTGCGTTGTGTTTATTTCTCTCTGTCTTCTCATACTGGCTGTACAATCTTTGTCATTTCCCTTTAATGCAATCCGTAACCATAAGTATTCGACACTGGACAGCATAGTACCTTTCTTGGAATCGTTGTTTATTACATAAACAAAAGCCTCAGATGTTACCCATCTCGTATTGTCCTTGAAAAGTCTTTGATGGAACACTAAATTCATTATTCTATCGTCTCTTCTGCTGTTTAGTCCAATGGTGGCTGAGGCCTTGTCGTTAGCCAAAACCCTTCTCACGTTAGCCGAAGCTAATGATGATGTGTCATCTCCCCTCCCCCACCGCGAGGGTGAGGGAGGGATGAAAGTCTCTGATCCACGTCCGCTCGTGTCAGCTTCGTGTCTAGATCTAACTTACACCCGGAAGGAAACTCACATTCATAATATTCATCATCATTATCATCTCGGCATATCAATGACAGGCCCCGCCCCTCTTCTTGTTGTCATGTGACGCGCTGTCATGGCAACTGCTGTTCACCCTTAAACGTCTGTTTCTAGTGGTGTCACACTCTCTCTCTGACCATTCTGCCTGCTCGCAGTCCTTATCAGTTGTTATGTGCTGAACCGACCTCGGCATGCCCTGGGCTCTATCTTAGTCTGCTGCTAAAAACATTGCCTCTCTCTCTGACCGCCTCCAGCACCATGCACATCTACCTCTCTGACCTGGCCCCTTTAGATGCTGTCATCTCCCCCAATATATTCATTATATACATTGAAAAAACCTCGACATCCTTCACTCCGGATTGCCAGACAACTGCTCTACCTCTCGAGCCACTGTCGCCCAAGATCGCAGCAATACGTGAATTTCACTAAAAACGTTGGTGTTTCTCACCTGGACACGCTACTATTTTTTTTCCCCCCACTTTTTCTCCTCTTTTTCTATTTTTCTCCCATCCCAATTCCACTGTGCCAATTCTCCCCTCCCCTGTCTTGAACGTTGCTCGCATATGCCCCCCACTGGCCAGTTGTAGGGAGGATAGAAGCCTTGCATCACGTGTCCCTTCCGATACACGAGGAGGCAGCCTGTCACATCTTTTCACCTGCCAGCGCGGACTCTCATTGGCGAGGTGTAACGTGTGGGAGGCTCACACTACCCCCGCCACCTCCTGCCTCCGCTGTGCAGGCGTCCCCAACCGACCTGTAGGAGTCGCTGTCCACAACGTCCAGATTACCACCCATCGACTTCCACCCGCTAACTCTGCCAATTGAGTTAGTATGACGGCTGGCCCAGGCCGGAGGCAACGCCGACAGCCGGAGTTGAACCCGGTGTCTCTTGCGTTGTCAATGTCCGCTGCGCCACCCAGCCGCGACACGCTACTATTTCCAAATCAAATGTATATAATAGGTATTATGTTTCATCATGAATGCATGAAAGGGGCATACGTTGTGGAGTAACGTTACACACACACATTGCGATCGATGTGAAATCATGGTTGGATCAAAGCAAGATTGGTGGATTTAGTCCCCAAAAAGAATATTCCAATTGTCTGATCGCGAGTCCCAGTATTGGTGTCCATCGTGTCGCCAACATAATCCACCACAACAGATGCATCGGGGGCATTTGACCCTTCTAAATGCCATAGGCAGGGACATGCACAGGACTTTAGAGGGGCAGGTTCTCAAAGGCTGAAAAGGGCACTGTGTGTTAGAACCGAGCGTGTGAAACGTGCAAGCCCAATTTTTGGGGGGCCTTTTTGGGCGGGGGGGGCTTTTTATGCTTTTTGGGGGGCTTTGGTGATCAAATATTGAATATTGAACTATAATAATCAGTGCAGGAGCTCACTTATCCTTGAAAGACACTTTTATCACTGACTTAAAAGGCCCATACATCTCCATAAATGTTCAGGGGGGAGAGAATATGTGCTTACCCTACAGACCACAAGAAGTGCTGTATATTCTGTATTGTTTAATATAAATGCATTTTTTATTCAAATCCCGATTTGTATTTGAGATTCCCAAATCCCATCGGACTTGACATCTTCGTGTCCCTCGGTGAGTGTAATATCAGCATTCAACTGTATGCGCCACAACAGTTTCTATCATCATCATCATCACCACCAACACTATGCATAAAATATATAGGTCCACGGAGGAGGCACGCTGAGGAGGCCATGTAAACTGCAATGGAATACAGGGCATCTCTCTCTCTTTACCTAATATTTTGATTCTATCCTGAACTTTTGGAAGGGCAGTCTATATGCGCAACGGTATTTTTTTGATAAATATTTTTTTAGCACTTTTTTATGAGGCTCAAAAGGGTCAAGAGTCAAGTCAAGAGTTTTATTTGTCACGGCATACAAGCATACAGTGATATGCGGGTGGTCATGCCCGCAGCGATTGTGCAATAATACAAGTAATAGGAATAAGACATAACAGGTATAATGTACATAAAGTTTACAAAAAGCATGGTAAAAGACATGCTAAGGTCCTGCGATAGTGCAATACAGTGTTAGCTACGGATGAGGCACTGGGTCTTATGTACACTATACTATACAATATACAGTTATACTGTATATCCTTATGCTATCTTGCTATATCCATCTATTTACTATACAAGAACCACTCCCGTTATTTTTATTTATTTTTTGGTGCTCGAGCACCCCTTGGGCTCTATGTGCGCACGTGCCTGGCGATCGGGATAACCATTCCACTCGCCTGACAAAGAAAACTGCACCTGAACGTTACACAGGCCAAGATATAAGGTTTCAAAAGGTGCTCGATACTGCCACCTGGGAGGATGCGGCCGGTATTGCGCTTTGGCGATCTCAGGATGATTCCCCATGTTAACCCCGAGTCTGTGTGCCTGTAATGAATAGAAATATAGAATAAAAGAAATAACGATGAAAACTCGACTATACTCGTGTCTGGCGCTGAACGGTCGGCGAGATAACCCGACTATCCTCGGGTCTGGCACTGATTGAGTTAAACTAACCATAACCACCCTAACCCAATTTATATTTTAACCATAACCATTCAAATGAACCACCATCATAGTATTGCTGTGTATGCATCAGGGTGGGTGCGTGGCTTAATCTAGTGGTGAGAGTACTCACCTGCAACCACAATCATTGTTGGTTCAACTCCCTGTGTTTGTTTTGGTCTTTCTGATACGAAACATAAATATATTACTTATGGCTATAACATAATGTACATTATGTACCCTTTTCCCTGTGGTCGATGAGTACTTTATTCACGTTTTATGATGAGACTGTTTCTTTTTTATCAGTATATTCAAACTCTCTGCTGGCAGTGTTTATGACTCATTATTGGCAGGGAGCCTTTATTGCCTCTGTGATCCACACAGACTTTCCCCCCTATTTCACCCACTGTTTTACGTGTCATTTGTTGTTTAATTTTCAACCTGACCAAATGCATTAAGAGTCCAATTAAACCAAAAAACCTGTGAATATTTCAAGGCATAATTAGAGCACTAATTACATTTCATTATTCATAAAATGGGCAAACTCTGCAACACATGACCCATGTATTATTTGGGCTGTAATCAAAATACCCTGATACCCATGATGCTCCCTCAAATGCATTGTAATAGTTAAAAGGCCCAGTCAATGGGTTTGTTTGTTGAGCATATTATGTTTTGAATATTCACATAAAGGGTGAACTTGCTGATAGAAAATAACTTTCAGATCTTACTATATTTCAAAATACAGGTGGTCCATTTTGCTCAAATGAGCACATTTTGAAACAACAAACGGGTAATCTGACTTTCACACTTTCAACATGCATTAAATGCATTTAAGATCGTGTTTACTTATTGTCTACTGTACCAACAGTGCTTGTATCAATACCATTTTGAATCAAATTATATAAGCAATAACAAAGCTAGCAATGAGGCAATCTTGGCACCACAAGTGGCGCTATACTCTGATTCTGTTTAATGTACAGTGGCCAAAATGCTAAATGTTCTCTGACACAATCCCCCTCTTCAGCCTGCAAAATGTTATGTGTGAGGCTACTGAACCACCTCTGCTATGCTAAAGCTCCTCCTGGCTCATTAAATATGGCATGGATTCCTTTTCCAATCAAGTCTGGTAATTGCTTTGTGTGTATTCATAAAAGTCCACAAATAATAAACAAACTATTAGACATGTGTTAATGATGAATAGTCTTCACTTTAGATTAGGGCACACAATAACATCTGCAAATGATTTATAGATCTTTTAAGAATGTTTTACAAATCATTTGTTGAACATGAACAAATAAATGGAGGTATAGTTGTTTTTTCATATCCATTTTTCCAGCATCTACAAATGTGTTACTACACATTAAATAACATTATTTAATGATGAACAAATCAAGTACAAACAATGTTGATCATGAGTTATAAATAATGTATAACTAATTTGTAAATGTTATACAAATAGTTATAAATGACTTAATAATCATTTACGAATTGCATTGCATGCACTCATCTGTGTTTCACTACACACTTGAGTGCATGCTTACCAACTGTTAGTCTGCAACACTACTATCACCGACATCTAAGAAGGGAGATCCCCCCTTGAATGGCCCTTCTAAGGTTTCTCTCCTCCACACTGCCTGTGGAGCATTTTCCCCTATTGTTAGGTTTTAGTGAGTTTTTCCTTACCTTCGCGTGGGGTATGTCTGGGAGTGCTTGCATTCTTTCATTTATTTGCATTTATTTAAAATTTGTTGGACCTTATGGTGTTCTTGTTCTGTTCTTGACTTATTGTTATGTTTCTTCTTGACTTGTTTAAAGAAGACGTGTACGGCCCATGGGGACATTAACGTGTGTTGTCGGGCCTTACAAATAAATTTGATTTGATTTGATTTATATAAATGGTTTGTTCATGATTAGTTCATTATCTGACGTACTGGTGAGCAACACAGGCGCCCCCCAAGGAACTGTGCTGTCACCCTTCCTCTTCACCCTCTATACCTCAGACTTCTGCCGCAACTCAAGCGGGTGCCACCTGCAGAAGTTCTCAGACGACTCCTCCATCGTAAGCTACATCACCGACGATGATGAGGAGGAGTACAGAGCCCTGGTGGAGAGCTTTGTGGGGTGGAGCGACAGCAACCACCTCCAACTCAAGACCAAGGACTTCCGGAGGGGCAAGAAGAGGCCCCCCCCGATTCCCATCACCATCCGAGGGGATAGTTCCAAGTTCCTTGCTTGGGGTACACCTGAACAATGAACTGGACTGGTCGGATAACACAGAGGCCCTCTACAGGAAGGGACAGAGCAGGCTGTTCTTCCTGAGGAGACTCAGGTCCTTCAACGTGTGCAATAGACTGCTGCAGTCATTTTACCAGTCTGTAGTGGCCAGCGTCCTCTTCTATGCTGTGGCATGCTGGGGAGGCTACATCAACTCAAGGGACACCAACAAACTCAACAAGCTGGTGAGGAAGGCTAGCTCCGTGGTGGGAGTCGAGCTACCTAGACTAGAGGTGATGGGGATGAGAAGGAAGCTGGCTGCCATCCTGGAGAACCCCTACCACCCTCTCTACGACGAGCTAGTCAAGATGAGAAGCACGTTCAGCCACAGACTCATACCCCCCGACACTCAACTAACCGCCTCGGACAGTCCTTCATACCAGCGGCCATCAGGCTCCATAACAGTGGGCAGCGACTGCTGCCAGACATTGACCTAGAACTAATAGGAACCCAAGGAGGACAATAACACTACCTTAGGCATACGGCACCTTATGTGGATACTGTGATACTGTGAATAATGTATATTTCAGTTAGTTAGATAGTAAATTATAACACTACCTTATGCATACTGCACCTTATGTGACACTGTGAATACTGTGAATATATATTTCAGTTAGTCAGATAGTAAATTATATTGACCTATTTGTTTACACTGCTTGTGTTGTTTTTACTACCTGTATCCCCCCCCCCCCTTCCCCCATGCTGCTATGATGCCTGAATTTCCCCAAGGGGATCAATAAAGGAATATCTTATCTTATCTTATCTACAGGTACAAATACCTTATAAATGTCTTATAACTGAGAGTTATTATAAAGTGTTACCCAAAAGTCACTCCGCTATGATTTCTATTGACATTCCTGTAAAGTCTCTCCGCTTCCTTTATTCGCAGGAAGGGGTCAGCCTTTTTTATTTATTTTTATTTATAGCAGCGGGTTAGAGTCTGCCTCCATTAGAGAAATGACTAATCTGATTCTGTCTGCTTGCCTCGTGAGCTGTCTGGTGCTCAGTACATACAGTATGGTTTGTTTCACATTTATCACACAATATAAACATTGATTCCTCCCCCCGTCCGGCCCACACCCGCCTTGTTATGTCAATGTCAGCATAGTTGTTAAGATGACATGTTGTTTCATTAGTCAAGCCGAATTCATCCATAATTGTTTTAGGTTCTCATGTGTATTATAAACCTTGCTAGCTCCGTATGAAGGAATTTCACACAAAGTCTCTCCCAAGTGTATAACCCTATGTCGTTCCGTATGAAGGAATTTCACACTAGGTCTATTTTAACATGGGCTACAGTAATTGGCTTTTGGAGCTAAATCTGCCGTCCAACATGAGGTGACACTGGACCTTTTCCATGCGGTCTGTCAATATGGTGTCTGTTAGGAATGAGAGGAATACTGTAACATAGTTAATGAGAGGAATATGATAGTTTCCCTTTTTCCTTCTCCGTCTTTCCTTCCTTTGAGTCACCTTTTTGTATAAGCATGGTTTTCAGTGATATGAATATACATGCGTAGACACTTGAATGTGTCTGATAAGACTCTCAGATATATATATATATTTTTTTAAAGATACATTTTTTGGCGTTTTATCGCTTTATTACTACTGGGCAGTCCAGTAGAGAGAGACAGAGGAGGAATGGGAGACAGAATGGGGGGAAGACATTCGGCAAATAACGACGGGTTCGGGAGTCGAACCCGGGTCGGCCGTGTCGCGGCTGAGCGCGCTATGTGGTTCGCCACTGGGGCGCCCCTGACTCTCAGATATTTAATGTAGACCTTTGAATGTGTCTGACAAGACTCTCAGATATTCTCCTTTAGGAGACTAGGGGGAGCTGCGGGACAGTCAGGCTGGTGGTCAGAAGAACGGCAACAGGTGTGCTGCAGAACACACGAAGAAGAGAGGTACACGGCCCTTCCTGCTAAGACAACGATGGGAGAAGACGTGTGCGAGATGGCTCTGCCTGAACAATCAGCCCCAGGCTAATAACGTGACTTAGAATTGAGATGTAGCGCAACGCGCAATAAGTGTTATAAGAACAAGTATAGTATCGAGTCGACGTGCTAATGAAGAAGACGATCAATCGACGAACGGAGACGAAGACGACGGAGAATTTGCGTGTTAACAGTTAGCCCGAGAGCTAGTATAGCCACACCGGCTATTAGGTAAATCAAGTGTTTTGAGTTAGCCACTTAGCTTAGCGTGTCGTGCCAAGTATGCTACAAGTGGAAGAAAGACTCTTCACCAAGGACTTCTGCTGGACATCTCGTGTATTCGCCCAGACCACCAACTGACTGCCCGCACTGCCCCTGCCCGGAGTGTATCAGGTGAAGGTCTATCGAGACCACTTTATCGTCGAATAAGCACAGACATTATGGAATATGCGTGCAGCCAGCCACGGCTGAAGATATAGACTGTTTAAAGTGACTCAGACATTTGTGTATGCGAGCCTCTAGCATACACTATACAGTAGCTATAGCTGTAGACTATGATGTGCGAGCGTGTTCGCTAAAGGTGCATTCCACACTTTTAGTGCCGTTGGATTAGCCCTGTTTCATTTGTTCATGCTCACAGCTGAGTGAAAGGGCCATTATGTTTGAGGCCACTACGTTCCCAAGCTACGACTCAGCGCTGCAACAGGGGTTTTACCTATTCTTTTTGTGGTTATTTTAAGGTGCCGGCTTAGCATAAGCAAAGTTCATTTCAAATGTGTGGGCCCATGCAGGTTTTAGATATATGCTCCAGGTTACTTGGAACCGTGTAGCATATCCCAATGGTGTTTACCATTTCATTGCCATAGTATTGCTGCTTAGGGGCGAAGGGTACTATTTTCGTGCTACTGTATTGCCGCTTTAGAGCAAAGGGTATTATTTCATTGCTACTGTATTGCCGCTTTGAGAGCGAAGCTTATCATTGCATTGCTACTGTATTGCCGCCTTAGAGCGAAGGTTACCAGTAGAGTAAAGGGTATCCTAATGTCCCCTATTGTAATGTGACATCTACAGTAAAAGGAGAGGTGATAATTGGAGTTAACGTGTTGTGTGTGTGTGATTCAGTGAAGTATCATTGTCTAACGTATCGTGATAACCTGTCTTCTAAGGGGAACGAGGTGTACACTGATTTCAGGTCCTTATCGTATCTTCTCTGGTACTCTGTACTCGCGTTGTTGTTTCAAACTGTGAGGATTGGTTCATTCCCCGCCACACGCTTCTTAAAGTACTGTGATGATTGGTCCATTCCCTCTTAAGGTACTGTGAGGATTGGTTCATTCCCCGCCACACGCTCCGCTCCTTTAAGGTACTGTGTTGATTGATGCATTCCCCGCCACACGCTCCGCTCCTTTAAGGTGCTGTGTTGATTGGTGCATTCCCCGCCACACGCTTTTGGAGCAAGTATCAATTCCAGCGCGCACCTGTCATAGTTTTTGATTAGCGCCCCAGAGGCTTTTTATACTGGGACTTCCCTTCAATTGAGGTCGGGTCGTTTTGAATACTTCTGTTTCTGCCTGTTGTTCCCCGTTGCTGTGCCTCGTCTACTCTCCCTCCAGGACATCTGTGGATTTCCGCTGGTGAAGACCTTGTCCCCCGTTTTGAGCTGCGCCTCGTTTACCCGCTTTACTCTTGCGCTTTGGTGAGTTTGAACCAAACCCTTTTTGGACGATTCTGTTTTGTGTGTTTTGAAGAACACTGAAGAGTTCTATTTTTGCTTACACTTGACTCAGCTAAGTTGTGTGTTAAAGGAGACACTGAAGATTATCATTTGCTTGCACTGGACTCAGCTGGGGTGTGTGTTTAGAAGAGACACAGAAGTTTATCGTTTTTGTTTTGCACTGACCCTCTGCTAAATTGTGTGTTGTGGTGAACACTGAAGATATCGTTTTGTTTGTTCTGGACTCAGCAAGGGAGGAGGAGACCGCACTGCCTCTGTGTGATGTGGACTGTTATTTACCTCTCTCTCTCTCTCTTTTTTCCACCTCGAGTTGAAGCTGGGAGTATCTGCAGAGCCGCTTCAGCGTCAATACCGTTTCCCCACCTCGAACACCAAGAGGATCTGCAGAGCCGCAGATAACTCTGCTGAAGGCAGTCTCCCTTTGTTTCAAGATTGTTACTTGCTCCTTTTTGACTCTGAAAATAAATACGCCCTAGTATTTGGCTAACTCTGAACTACCTGTCTGTGCCGTGCGTTTGAGGTCGGTTTCAAACCCTAACATTACGACCCGACCCTGACGACCTCAGCCGACACAGACAGGGTCAGGGCAGCCTTGGCGGTCCAGATCGAGGTGGTAAACGACCACACCCAACAGTTGGGTGCGGCTGCGGCTGCTTTACAGGACCTCCGGGCCCAGGTCCAGCTCATTCTGGATGCCCTTGACACTCTGACCACCCAGCAGACTACCCAGGGTAATCAGCAGGCTGTTATTCTGCACCAGCTGCAGGCTCTCAGTACTGCATTAAACACTCTGCTTTTAAACCCACCTGTCCCAGGAGTCTCAGCCGGATCACCACCTGCAGCCGCGGCAGACCTCGCACCTCGGGAGCCCCGTCTCTCTGAACCACGTCTGTTCGAGGGTAACTTCGAGGATTGTGCCACATTCATCATGCAGTGTGAGTTGGTCTTCCTTCATCAACCCAGCCGTTTTTCGTCAGAGGGAGCCCGAGTAGCCTACATGACTAACCTGCTCACGGGCCGAGCAGCACAGTGGGTCACTGCTTCCTGGGCTATGAGGGCCGATTTTTGTTTCTCCTACCCAGACTTCGTGGCAGAGCTCCGAAGGGTTTTCCACCACCCAGCTCTTGGCCAGGACCCAGGAGCTCGGTTGGGCACCTTCCGGCAGGGCAGTGGCAGTGTCAGAGACTACGCGCTGGAGTTCAGACTGGCCGCAACGGAGAGCGGTTGGAACGATCAAGCGCTTCGTCTCACCTTCCTGAGGGGGCTCCACAACGCAGTAAGGGACCAGCTCGCGACCCAAGAGGAGCCCGATTCTCTAGAGGGCCTTATCAGCCTCGCTATCCACATCGACGGACGCCTCCGGGAGAGAAGGCGTGAGCAAGCACGACTAGGACCCCCGGACGTTCCCCAGACCCCCCGTCCTCGGGACCGTTCTGCTGACCGTCCTGCCCCCTCCGTGACTGGGTTTTTTTTTCCCTCCCGAGCTGTGACCGAGGAGGAACCCATGCAGCTGGGACGCACCCGCCTTAGCCCGGCCGAACGGGAGTCCAGGCTCAGGTCCGGCCTTTGCCTCTACTGCGGCCGGGATGGACACTGTGTCTCCAATTGCCCTACCCGGCCAAGAAGACCAGGCTCGCCGGGACCCCGGGAGATCCTGGTGAGCCGTTTTTCCTGTTCCCACACCCGTGCACCACCTGACCGTCTGACGAGCGTCACCCTAGCCTGGGCGGACCAGCGGGCGACGGTGGGTGCACTCATTGACTTTGGTGCTGATGGGAGTTTCCTGGACGTTGAGTTTGCTACCCAGGCCAACATTCCGCTAGAGGACCTCGAGAGGCCCTTGGAGGTCTTCGTGCTGGATCATCGCCGCCTGGCTGACATCACTCAATGCACCTGTCCTGTCCTCCTCACCGTGGCTGGTAACCACGTTGAGAGACTCCAGTTTTTCATTACCAGCTCCCCTCTTGTCCCGGTAGTCCTGGGTCGGCCCTGGCTCACGCTGCATGAGCCCCACATCGCCTGGTCCTCCGGCACCATCAGGGGGTGGAGCCCCTCCTGTCATGCACCGGTCCTCTGTCCCCGTCTCCGGTCCCCCTCTCCGGGCCTCTGTCTCTGTCCCCCTCTCCAGTGCCCCTGATCGCCGGCTTCCTTCGGTCCCATCCGGGCAGGCCGGGGCCGAGTGGGTCGCCGGGTGGCTCCCGTGGAGGGGGGGGTACTGTGAGGATTGGTTCATTCCCCGCCACACGCTTCTTAAAGTACTGTGATGATTGGTCCATTCCCTCTTAAGGTACTGTGAGGATTGGTTCATTCCCCGCCACACGCTCCGCTCCTTTAAGGTACTGTGTTGATTGATGCATTCCCCGCCACACGCTCCGCTCCTTTAAGGTGCTGTGTTGATTGGTGCATTCCCCGCCACACGCTTTTGGAGCAAGTATCAATTCCAGCGCGCACCTGTCATAGTTTTTGATTAGCGCCCCAGAGGCTTTTTATACTGGGACTTCCCTTCAATCGAGGTCGGGTCGTTTTGAATACTTCTGTTTCTGCCTGTTGTTCCCTGTTGCTGTGCCTCGTCTACTCTCCCTCCAGGACATCTGTGGATTGCCGCTGGTGAAGACCTTGTCCCCCGTTTTGAGCTGCGCCTCGTTTACCCGCTTTACTCTTGCGCTTTGGTGAGTTTGAACCAAACCCTTTTTGGACGATTCTGTTTTGTGTGTTTTGAAGAACACTGAAGAGTTCTATTTTTGCTTACACTTGACTCAGCTAAGTTGTGTGTTAAAGGAGACACTGAAGATTATCATTTGCTTGCACTGGACTCAGCTGGGGTGTGTGTTTAGAAGAGACACAGAAGTTTATCGTTTTTGTTTTGCACTGACCCTCTGCTAAATTGTGTGTTGTGGTGAACACTGAAGATATCGTTTTGTTTTGTTCTGGACTCAGCAAGGGAGGAGGAGACCGCACTGCCTCTGTGTGATGTGGACTGTTATTTACCTCTCTCTCTCTCTCTTTTTTCCACCTCGAGTTGAAGCTGGGAGTATCTGCAGAGCCGCTTCAGCGTCAATACCGTTTCCCCACCTCGAACACCAAGAGGATCTGCAGAGCCGCAGATAACTCTGCTGAAGGCAGTCTCCCTTTGTTTCAAGATTGTTACTTGCTCCTTTTTGACTCTGAAAATAAATACGCCCTAGTATTTGGCTAACTCTGAACTACCTGTCTGTGCCGTGCGTTTGAGGTCGGTTTCAAACCCTAACATTAACCATTAACGCAAAGTCTTCTTGACTGAATATTTATTGACCACAAAATCAATCAATAGTTGCTTTCAAAAACACTTGATGTATCTCAAAAACAATTGTTGTATACGACAGTTCAAGTTCTGATCGGCATCCAAACTAGTCCACTAGTATTATCAACACTGTCTTCCGTGATCTGTGTTTAACAGCGTGGATATGCAGTCGTTCTTCATCGATGAGGTCTTTGTCCAAAGTCTTCGTCACCTTTCTCATTGATCTGATCTCCCAGTGTCTCGTGGCCCTATATCTTTTATGAAATAATGGATCCGCCATTAGTGACGTCATGTCCAAATCGACCTCACTACCCAGATCCAATCGGCGTTGAGCTTTAGGAAGATTCAAACGCACAATGACGATTTGAACCTACCCCTTTTCTCAACCTCTGCCTTGATCCATATTTTGTCATTTAGGTGCAAATCCACTTGAATTAATCTTTGGTTTATTCCAATATACAAATATTATTCTTGGTCTACTTCTACAGAACATTCCAGTGTGATTAAAAACCCTTTTCTCATATTTTTACCCAAGTCTATTAAAGTCCTTTGTTCTGACTGGTTCAATTCACTCTAGGTCTTTCTCAAAACAGGTTTACTTTCAAACAGTGGTTTCATAGTTCTATTTCATTATGGCTTCCGCTCAGCATCATTCTGCACGCACTTCACTTCGTGCACGAGCACTGAATAAAAATTCCACAATGTACCTGTACCTGCGGCTGGATGGGTTTGGCCCTCCGGCCATACAGCTGGACTGTGGGAAGCACCGACTGTTGTGAGAAAGCGGTGGCTTCCAGGGTGGGGTAAGTACTGTTTTGCTTGCGAGCTCTGGTTGTTGTTGATGCTGTGGGGGTTAGCTGACAATTTTACGAAACGCCGACTCCTGACTGGGGTCCTCTGCTCGGCTTCTTAAACGGCGGTCGGAGGATCTTGGTCTGACGCCCATGAGGGTCAATCTAGTGGGCCGCGACCAGGCAGGGGCGTAGCTGGGGGGGGTAGCTTAGGATGATTCCAAGGGCCCAGCACTGGGGGGGGGGGC
The DNA here is from genome assembly GCF_963971535.1 of Notolepis coatsorum. Taxonomy (NCBI): domain Eukaryota; kingdom Metazoa; phylum Chordata; class Actinopteri; order Aulopiformes; family Paralepididae; genus Notolepis; species Notolepis coatsorum. The sequence goes on along the minus strand of NC_140182.1, from coordinate 91,027,031 downwards.
CCAATTTTTTATTTTTTTTTACTAGACATCACTCAGGTGTATTATTGATGCTCTCATTGATACTATGTTTGTTTCTGAAGTGTGTGTGTGTGTGTGTGTGTGTGTGTGTGTGTGTGTGTGTGAGATATATAGAGAGAGGGGGGGGCTTTGGTAGACTATTGCATTGGTCCATTCATTGAAGATGAACGCAATGCAACATCTTTTACTAGGCTCACCCACCAACAGTGCAGGTGCTGAACTGCTGATCCGAATGTATAGGTAAAAACCATATTATGCGTTTTCATCAATAAAAAAATGGCAAAAAAGAAATCCGCTCCCGCGCTTATGCGCGCTCGCATTCACTGGGGGGCTACAAATACATTCTTTCATGGGGCCCAGAATCTGGAGCTACACCTCTGCGACCAGGACCTGGTGAACCCAGGATTCTCTGGATGAGCGGATGCTTCTCTGTCCCGTGCAGGCCCCATCTTTCACATAAAAGTGAAAGTACACCCTAACGAGGAAATGTGGGCATAGGATCTTCTTTATCGGGAGTTCCATGCTCAAAGTCGGCTGCAGCCCGAAACGGGAATTGTGCTGGCTCCGCTGTATGTCTGGTAAATCACAGTTGAAAACTGTGTTTGACATTCTTTTTCTCTTCCCTCTTAGGATGGGGAGGGACTTGGACAGCGGCCTGTCTGAAGTGTGGCTTGTTATGTCGTTGTGTACAGTTCAGGTGATAGCTGCTTAGCTGGCGTGCTAGTTTGTGGCCTACTGTGTCAGCTGTTAGCTGCGGCGCTAGCTCGCTGTGTTTACCAGGCTAGTAAACGTTAGCTTGTTGCTATCAGTCGGACGGCTGTTAGCTTAATGCTACACTGTTGAAACGATACTGTGACTATAACATGCCTTAAAACACTCTGACTACGACGTCATCTTTGACAGAGGATGTTAGTCGACCCTACACCCGGTTGCCAGTGCCAGCGAGGACTTCGTCAACATGGAGAACGGCGGCTGGGTGGCGTTGCGGACATACCCTCGTCACCGGCGCAGGAGGTGCTGGGTTCAACTCGGTGTCCCGTTAAACCAGTGTTGCGGTTCTTTCGGTCTGCGTTCTGGGTGAAGGTAGGAGTCCCGACCGGACTTTAAACACTTCTTCTTTTCTTCCCTTATAAATGTTTTGTAATAACGATGTTTCCAAAACATGTGTTGCTGCAATACATTGAGGATACGACGCGTGTCGTGTGTGAATTGTCTTGTCACTGGTATAGCTTCTCTCTGTAGTGAATCAGCGTTGTTTTTTACGTGTGTAAAAATGAACTGGTTTGGTTGTGATGAAAACATGTGTGTTCATATAACGTTGTACTTGTACCGTGGGTGAACTCACAACTAAGAGGGTTAATTAAACCTGTAAAGCTATGCTTAGTGACATGTGATTGAGGAATGAATCTTTTTCTCAGCCTGTGATGACAATGAACAGTATGTTCACACATTAACAGAGGTGCCTGTTCGCCTTGGTTGTATCAAGGGTAAAGATAGGAGGGGTGTCCCCCCGGTTCCCTGGGGCTTCCCCCCCTCCTCTCAGACATGTTTGGTTACAATATATTGTGTCACTGTGTTTGTGGGGATACGATGTAACCCTCAGCTTAATTGCTGGGGTTGTGCTTTCCGCTTGAGAAACTATTTTTTCCTAAAGAAAAGATTGTTTGGTCACTTATCATGTGTGCTTAGCAAGGCCTGTGGCCAATACATAATCGATGATTCTGTCTTCTCTCGTTATGAGTGTACTGTGCCATTTTTTGTTGTGATGAAGGGTTGTGTGTGTCTTTGTGATCTACAACTGGGTTAGGTTTGGCCCACAGAAGCACATGTGTAAGTCTGGACCGGGGCTCTTAAAGGGGCCCTCTCTGTTCTGTGTTTTTTCCTTAGTAAAACTCAGGTAGCAGGTTATCACATGAGCTATGTGAGGCTGTTTGATGCTTCATGTAGCAGGCTATGACTGTGTCATGCTCTACTTGTCATTACATCGTATCATGGGTGAGGGGTCGTAAAGGGGTGAACTGGTAATCCTTTCCTCCCCTTTTCTGGTGGTCAGGGGTTAAAACCACCTGTCCTTCAAGGTTCCTGTCACGTTGCTGTTCAGCACGTTACAGGGTAAGAGGGGGGGGGGGGGGAGTTTCCTGGTCCCACGCCCTGGAAGATTGGGCGTGTGCACCGTGGAAATTCCCCCACCATAGAGTACGTCATTCAGGGCGTCTCTAGTGGTAAGGCTTCCGTGGGTTGTTCGGGTCCATGTTATGGATCTGTTTCAGGGAGTTGTCAGAGCTCCTCCTCACGAAGCTCCTCCTCAGAAAGAAGTGCCTTCTGTGAGTTCGGACTCTCCTTCCCAGTGAGGGAGCCTCCTCAGAGTTCAGAGCCTCCTCCTCAGATTGTCAAGGTGAGTAGAACTTCAAAAAAAGGAGTTCTGCTCTATTGTGTGTGTATTCGATTCAATTCGATTATTGAGTGTGTATTGGTTCAGTGCCTCCTCCTCGGAGAACCCTAACCCAAGTGTTACATGGCTCAATGTTGCAATATATTCTTTTCAATCTATACAGCTCGCGTGGGAAGTCTCTCTGGGGATTTCCGTCTCCTCCCTGTGGCGAGGTTGGCGGGATGTAAAAATGTAAAAAAAATTACCCTCAGCTGCGTCATGTGGGATTCATGTCAGTCTGTGTTTCTTTCTTTTTTAAATAAAAAGAGGAAGGAACATGAAGCACGACGGCTCCGTGTCGTTCTCCCAGGCAACTTGGAGGAACAATGTCTGGTGTCTTGCTAGACTATCCATTGATGTGTTTGGGTCTCGACGCGTACATAGTGCTGGCTCGGGGTGTTTCTGTTAAGAATCACGCAGGGGTTAAGTGCGCTTGGTTGCTCGTTATTAAAACAGCGTTTTTATAGGGCAACTGGGATGGAGTTTTGTCTCTTCCGAGCGCCAGTTTACTAGGTTGTCTCGATGAATTCTCGTTCATATCTGGGGGATGTTAACGGAATAGATCAGAACATAGGTAGAGGGGTCTCACGCCCTTGGGGTGGGCCACTGAGCGAGGTACAAATGGGACCGTCTGGGTGGCACCCTCTTTTCATGTTTTAGATCGACACGCATACCTACCCCCTCTTCTGGAGTGGGCATGTCGGCGTGGTTAGGGCACGGGACTGGTTCTGGTCGCGCTGGTCCAGGTCAGTTAACCCGTTGTCCGCTGGGGATGCAGATCTGCTGTTCTGGTACCCTGAGGGACTTGTGCTTTTTTCGGGGGTAAAAATGCCGGGTCGGCCCGGGTGTCACAGGGTTAGGCGTTATGGAGACCCTTTGTTGGGTACATGTTGTACTCTGCACTTACGGCCATACAAACCTGTACACGCCCGATCTCGTCCGATCTCGGAAGCTAAGCAGGTTCGGTCCTGGTTAGTACTTGGTTGGGAGACCGCCTGGGAATACCAAGTGCAGTGAGCTTAGGGCTGGTTCTCCATTCTTTTCGCTTCTCTCTCACGCGTGGCGAAGAGGGGGCTGTTGGGGTGGTCTTTGGACCTCCTCTGGTAACCCTGTGCTTCCCGAGCCGCCGGGCCCGGTCCGAAGTAATGTTTCGTCGACCCGTAGGCCTGGAATAACCCTTTTTTTGAAAACTGAAACACTTGTACTGCGGTATAGCTGGTGTATACCCGCAGGTGTGTTTTGGAGTTTTTTCTTGAGGGGTTATAGGAACAACCACCGTCTGTGTACCGAGAGGGTGGTTGATTCCCTGGTGTGTTGGAGCAGAGTCAACTCCCGGGTTACCCAGTTGAGTGTGCCCCTGCACGTTCATGACATCTGCCAATCGTGACAGCCTTCTCTGCCTCAACCCCTCTGGCGGGGGGGGGGGGGGGGGTTTGATGGAGGCTTTGTCATGGTGCTCAACAACGCCAGCATACGCCCATTCCGCCGGGGAGGCTGTTTCAGTTGACCCCTTTGGCGCCTGTCTTGTCCACAGTGCTCCAGGCTCGGGTCTACAGCCTGTTGCCTGGTTTCCCCGGTGCGCTGCCTGCTTCCGTTGGTTAACCTTTTGAATGCTTACGGCCATGCTGACTGCCTGTGTTGCAGGGTCAGTGTGCCAGGCGGTGTACTAATGGGGGGAAAGGGCCCGCTCTTGGAGGGGCCCTGTCCGAATACGCTGGCGATGTGGGGGGCGGTGTCACTAAGTGACCGCCTGGTGGGGTCTTGATGCCTGGTGTCATTGACCTCTCCGGGCCCCCTTTTTCCAGGGGATCCAGTCCCTTCAGTGGGTCTGGGTCTTCCTTCGCGCTCCGCTGCTACGGCCTTGCCACGGGGTTGAGTTCGCTCTTGGCCCCGTGTTTTTTGGGGGCAGTAACGATGGTTGTTCCTTCCGTTTGTTCCCTGGTGGCATGCGGGTTGTGCGTGTGCGTAGTCGTGGGGTCAAGCCACGGTCTGCTCACCCTGTGCGTTGAGTTGCTTGAGTTCCTCTTCGCACGGTCGGATCCGTCTCCCTCCCGTAAGCCTCCAATAGGGAGGGTATCCTCCATTAGGGAGGGTCGGGGGGCTCGGTCCTCCCCGGTCTGATGGTTGTGGGGGGCCTCAGCGGGGTACATTTGTCGAGCTTTGGCTCCCGCTCAGCTCCTCTTGTGCAGAATGATGCTGAGCGGAAGCCATAATGAAATAGAACGTAAGGTTATGTATATAACCAAGTTCTATGAATTATGGTGACGCTCAGCATCAGGACGCCGCTGCGGCCCTTGATCTCGCCTTGTGGTGAAAGTTTGGGAAGGAGGCGAGTAGGTGACCACACACCTGCTTATGAAGGTAAGCGGATAGGCCAGACGAATGTTGGGATGTAAAGGTACATTGTGGAATTTTTATTCAGTGCTCGTGCACGAAGTGAAGTGCGTGCAGAATGATGCTGAGCGTCACCATAATTCATAGAACTTGGTTATATACATAACCTTACGTTATCTCTATATCTATAAAAAAACATTTTTAAACATTTTTCCATCACAGAATTTGCACTTTAGTAAGATCACTTGATCTTTCTTATATAAACGTTTCTAAACCAGATTTACTTTATAACCAGTGGCGGACTGGGACACAAATTCAGCCCGGGACATTCAGACGCACCAGCCCACACACCGGCCCACGCACCGGCCCCGAAACCGGCCCACACAACGGCCGTTATGAAACACTTGTCCAGTATTAAACAACCCAAGGCTGTGGCTAAGGAGTCAACATCAGGGAGACCAAATCTACACACCGCCCCTAGATGTGCACTTATGCACAGTGCACACACGCACGCACGCACAGAGACACACACATACATATACCGTTACTTGCTGTCATTGGCATATGTTTTTTTTTTTTACTAACATCTTAGTGCCTCATTAGCCTAGGGATTAAGGATACATGAAGTATTAACTACACCATAATAATATTAAGGTTTTGATCCATAGAAAAGGTCTGTGCTACACAATTTCAGTTAGATTGGATTTATTGTCCTTTAATTTGGCACTCATGACATTAGTTGCTTGCCGTTTAATCAACATCGAAAGACCCCCCACTTCCTCCCAGACACCCATTCCAAGAGCTTGTTTTCTCTCTCTCTCTCTCTCTCTCTCTCTCTCTCTCTCTCTCTCTCTCTCTCTCTCTCTCTCTCTCTCTCTCTCTCTCTCTCTCTCTCTCTCTCTCTCTCTCTCTCTCTCTCTCTCTCTGTGTATGTGTCTCTCTGTGTGTGTGTGTGTGTGTGTGTGTGTGTCTCTCTCTGTGTCTCTCCCTCTCTCTGTGTGTCTCTCTCTGTGTGTCTCTCTCTCTGTGTCTCTCTCTCTCTCTCTCTCTCTCTCTCTCTCTCTCTCTCTCTCTCTCTCTCTCTGTGTATGTGTCTCTCTCTCTGTGTGTGTGTGTGTGTGTGTGTGTGTGTGTGTGTGTGTGTGTGTGTGTGTGTGTGTGTGTGTCTCTCTCTGTGTCTCTCCCTCTCTCTGTGTCTCTCTCTCTGTGTCTCTCTCTCTGTGTCTCTCTCTCTCTTTCTCTCTCTGTGTGTCTGTCTGTGTGTCTGGACTGGGCTCTCTCTCTCCCCTCAGGGTCAGCTGTGCTGGACTGGGCACTCTCTCTCCCCTCAGGGTCAGCTGTGCTGGACTGGGCGCTCTCTCTTTCCTCAGAGTCAACTGCATAAGAAGAACATCAGCAATCAATAATAATGGCTTGAATTCATACAGCGTTTTTCAGCCTTTTGAAAACACCCAAAGTAGTAGTACTACTAGTAGTAGTAGTAGTAGTAGTAGTAGTAGTAGTAGTAGTAGTAGTAGTAGTAGTAGTAGTAGTAGTAGTAGTAGTTTATTCAGTCATCATCTCACACAATACAATATACACCATCATTTAACAATATTTGATGTTACAGTGACTGAGAAGGTACAGACTGAAGCAATGCTTATATAGCCTATGCCTGTCCTATATTCTTTTTTTTTTTTAACTTTGACCAGTCAGCTGGTTCTTTTAGCGTTTATCGCTTTTTCATCACATTCATACTTGGTCAAGTTCGACCGACAGAAGCAGGCTGAAAGGGTTCAGATGGGGGGGAAGACACTCTGGGAAAGGCACGGCTGCCGTCCGGGATTCGAACGCGCTCAGCCCCAGATCCGTGACGAGCACGGTTGTCCACGGCGCTGAAATAGCACTCGCGGTACGTGGTGAGCTACTGGAGCTCCCCCCCTGTCCTATATTCTTAACAAAAAATTAAAAAATTAAGACTCCAAAACAGTATTCTAAAAGAAAATAGCAAAAAAAAAAACAGTATTATTCACCCTTGTAGTTTTGAAAAATAGCTTTACAAACCATTTTCTTAAAAACCAAAAGCGAATTACTCATTCTTAACTGTATATCAGCATTGTTCCACAAAGCGCTTCACAGAAACCATCAAGCATTCACACTCACACAGTCATACGCTACTGGTGGTCGTGAGCAGCATCAGCAAACACAGCTTCCCTGTGGCAGACTGACGGAATCATGTCTGCTATTCAGCGCCAACCACCATCAACAACCTTCATAAATACATTCAACATTAATGGAATAGGCTAACTACCAACTTAGCTGTAGCAGTTAGCTGTTATATGCAATCACATTTGTTTAACTACGGGGTAGTAGTTGACCTAGTTGTTAGCTTAAGCTAGTTAGCTGTGGTTATCTACAAACATGTAGATGAGACTAATCGAGAACATGGCTAACTGTTGGGAATTCTAAGGTACATCTTATTTAAGCATGTAAAATGGCAACTAATCAATTCAATCAATTAGATTACCAATATTATATCAACATGAAAATTTGAAAGGGAACATAATAGTATTTTATTTGAGTATTTACTATTATAATATTAGTAGCCAATTAATTTGCAGCCCGTCCTAGGTTCTGATTGGCTCTCTAGGTTAGCACTTTAGCTTCTGATGCTGTGGTGGGCACTAGTCCTAACATTGCTAACTAAACTTTTAGTCAGAGAAAAAACGTCACGAGTCACGACTATTTACGTCCACGTGCTGTAAGGAATCAGGAATACGGAAAGCACATTGTCTTGTAATAGAATGACTGAAATCACTGCAAGAACTAGTATAGGCTAGCTAGCCCTCATGAACCGGCACACACCAACAGTAGAATATGCACTAGGCTACTGCACGCACCTGTCATGTTACTGTTGGTTCCTTCCACTTGAACTTCATCATCATTAGCAGCAGCAGCTACTCTAACGCCAGCCCTTCCTCTACTAAACATGTCTGTAATTTTAGAACATTGTTCTGCGTCTTTTACTAGCAATTCTAGCTTTTTCAGCTCCACCCTTTCTTTTTTTGCATTCTCCATTTCTGCGCTTCTAGGCCTACTCGCGGTTGGGAGGAAACGTGAATCTCATTCACTGATGTCTCATGTCTCATTCAAGACTGGCTAACGAAAGCATGTCTTTCACTTAACACCAAGAAAACAGTGTGTATGATGTTCACAAAGTCACCAGTAGAGGTCACTCACTCTAATGTGTTTCTGGGAGAGGCGGAGCTGGACATTGTACATTAATTCAAGTATCTTGGGGTCACATTGACCCCAAGATACATTGACCTTCAAAAAGTAATGTGAAGAAAGTGACAAACACAGTCAAGTTTAACATCGAAAACTTCAGGCAGATCAGGCCCTGCCTGCCAGTTAATGCTGCAAGGATGTTTCTGCATTCAATGATTTTATCACACATCGAGTACTGTTTTATCAACTGGTCTCTTTCATATGTCACTACTCTTACACCAATAGAATTACTCTACAAAAAAGCCATAAAAGTATTTGATAGGAAACCAATTTCATTTCATCACTGTAATGTTTTAGAAAAACATAACATGCTAAGTTTCGAGAATTTCCAAGTTTTCAAATATACTTGCTTCATGTACAAGGTTCTGCATGGACTTGCCCCTCCCCCATTGAATGAGTTCATCCAACAGAAAGCAGACACTGGCATTACCACCAGGGCCATCAGTAGAGGGGACTGTAAGGTGCCTTTTTGGTATACTACCATTGCAAAAACTGTGTTCTCTGTTAAAAGTGGTAACTACTGGAATAGCCTACCAGTTGTGATTAGAGAGTGCCCTACATACTCCATGTTCAAGACCCATCTTAAACTGCATCTTAAGGCAAACCAGAACTGTGATCATTTTTTATCTGATTTAGTTTATGCAACTTGTTTATTGTTTTATTGCCGGTCCACACACTGGCCCACACACCGGCCCACATAATGGCCCACACACCGGCCCACATACGGCCCACACACTGGCCCACACACTACACCGGCCCACACACTACACCGGCCCACACACTGGCCCACACACCGGCCCACACACTGGCCCACACACCGGCCCACACACCGGCCCACATACTGGCCCACACACTGGCCCACACACCGGCACACACACTGGCCCACATTAGTGGCCCACACACCGACTCACACACCGGCCCACACACCGGCCCACAGACTGGCCCACATACTGGCCCACACACCGGCCCACATACTGGCCCACAGACTGGCCCACATACTGGCCCACACACCGGCCCACACACCGGCCCACATACTGGCCCACACACTGGCCCACACACTGGCCCACATTAGTGGCCCACACACCGACTCACACACTGGCCCACACATCGGCCCACAGACTGGCCCACATACTGGCCCACACATCGGCCCACAGACTGGCCCACATACTGGCCCACACGGCCCACATACTGGCCCACATACTGGCCCACACGGCCCACATACTGGCCCACACACTGGCCCACACACTGGCCCACACACTGGCCCACATTAGTGGCCCACACACCGACTCACACACTGGCCCACACACCGGCCCACAGACTGGCCCACATACTGGCCCACACACTGGCCCACACACTGGCCCACACACTGGCCCACACACTGGCCCACATACTGGCCCACACACTGGCCCACAGACTGGCCCACATACTGGCCCACACACTGGCACACACACTGGCCCACATTAGTGGCCCACACACCGACTCACACACTGACCCACACACTGGCCCACACACTGGCCCACACACCGGCCCACATTAGTGGCCCACACACTGGCCCACACACTGGCCAAAAAAAAAAAAGTTTAAAAAAAAAAAAGTTAAAAAAAAAGTATAAAAAAAAAGATTTTCTTTTTCTTTTTCTTTTTTTTTTGACCAGCCCACTTTGGTTCCGGCCCATCGGGAATCGTCCCGAACGTCCCGATGGCCAGTCCGCCACTGTTTATAACACATAATACTTTGAAGATGTATTGCTTTAAGTTACTTCTTTAAAAGACTTTATTTAATCAGGACCTCAAACTATATGTTATTTTTGAATGTCACAAAACAGCCATACCATTTGTGCCTAGGAGGGGTCACAAATTAACCTCACATTCTAACATGAAATTCAGGGGTGTAAAAAGTACCCAGAAATTATACTTAAGTGAAAGTATGGGTACTGTCTCAAAATCTGACTCAAGTAAAAGTCAAAGTATCTGGCTAAAAACACACTTGAGCAAAAGTCAAAAAGTCCTACTTTTAAATGTACTTAAGTACTAAAAAGTAAAAGTACATTTTTTTTAAAGGGATAGACCAGGGGTCTCAAACTCATTCCATTGTGGGCCAAGTTTTTATTTTAACTATACATTGCACCAGGTGAGTTAGTTGAAGAGGTGAGCCAATTAGTGAAATCATCAGCTGGTGTTTAGGCAAGGCTGGAATGAAACCAAGCCCACAATGGAATGTGTTCTGCGATAGACAATGCTGAAATGAAAGAACAGAGGAAACATTTTTGCATTAAAATTATTTAATGCACTTCTCCATTGAAGGTAAACTAACATGGACCGCATTCACATCACAGCATGAATAATATCACAATATTAAAGACCGAATACTGTAGTATCCTGAATAATATGACAATATTAAAAACAGAATAATAGTGTATCCTGAATAATATCACAATATTAAACACAGCATACTGGAGTACCCTGAATAATATCACAATATTAACCACAGCATACTGGAGTACCCTGAATAATATCACAATATTAAAGGCAGAATACTGGAGTACCCTGAATAATATCACAATATTAAAGACGGAATACTGGAGTACCCTGAATAATATCACAATATTAAAGGCAGAATACTGGAGTACCCTGAATAATATCACAATATTAACCACAGCATAATGCCGATCTGACTGTCTATTCTTCTGATAGCAGCTAGGTGTTTAATCAAAGATTTTTCACATTAACATTAACAGCTTAAAAAACAAATTGGATGAAATCAAACAATTATTCATAAATGGTAAGGCAAACATACTGTGCTTCTCAGAAACTAAGCTTGACGATTCTGTAAAAGATCCAGAGATAGAGATTGAGAACTACTCAATAATCAGGAATGATAGGAACAAACATGGAGGTGGTGTCTGTGTGTACATACACAAGGACACCAAATTCATCAACAGAAATTACCTGAATCATAAATCAATTGAAACTGTATGGGTGGAAATCCTATTTGAAAGGGCGAAATCCCTACTGGTTGGCACAGTCTACAGGCCGCCAGATCATAGTGGCTTTTACACTGGATGGGTGTTTAGCTGGAGTTGAGGATGTAGACAAAATTCTTATTGGAGACTGGAACACGGATATGCAACGAAAAGATGCACCCGTCTTCAAGTCATTCAGTAGGTTTTGTGATCTGCACGGCCTCACCCAGCTAATCACCCAACCCACACGTGTATGTGAATCAACTCAGACTACCATTGACCTCATTCTGACCTCCGACAAGTCCAAGATCTCCAATAAAGGGGTTATAGCATGCGGGTTAAGTGATCATTATATGATATTCTGTACCCGCAAAAAACTAAAACAAAAGGCTGGCTGCCACAAAACAGTCACATCTAGATACCTCAAAACCTACTCTAGCAAGGTCTTCAACCTTGAACTGGAGAGTCTGGACTGGTCAGATGAACTCAATGGTACACTGGTTGAAGAAACATGGCTTGGTTTCAAAACCAAATTCTCAACAATACTAAACGACATGGCCCCCCTAAGAACCACCAGGGTAAAAAATCGCGCTGAGCCGTGGATGCACTCCGAAATACTGGCCGCTATGAAAACCAGAGACAAAAAATGCTCTGAGTTTCGTAAAAGTCAGTCAAAGCTTACTAAAAGCACGAGCAGTGAACTCCAAGCCCACGTGACTGAACTCAAACTAGAAAGAAACAGACTAAGAAACGACGTAAACTCCATGATCAAAACTGCAAAAAAGAATTTCATCAATGACAAAACTGAGGAAAACAAAAACAAACCATGTGAACTTTGGAAATTACTCAATAATCAACTAGGATGCAGTAAAAAACTTAAAACCAGATTCTCAAACATAAACATAAAAACGGACAACACGCTCATCACAGACAAGCTGGATGTAGCCAATTACTTAAACATTTTCTTCACAAACATAGCCACAACACTGGTAAACAAACTACCCTCCCACTCAGGGCTTTATGGGGTAGAACACATAGTAGCTTACTACAAAAACCTAGGGGTCCGCAAGGACGACTTCAAGCTGGAAATGGTAACAACAGATGAGGTACTCAATAAACTGAGCGCCCTCCAACCTAACAAGGCCACTGGCCACGACAACATCCCTTCCAAATTCCTCAGAAACTCAGCAGCCGCCATCACCCCAATCATCACACACATAATAAACCTCTCCATAAAACAGGGACACGTCCCCAAGGACTTCAAAATTGCGAGGGTGAATGAATGAATGAATGAAAACTTTATTTAACAGATTGCAGAATGGGTACAATACAGTACGGCTCAATACATACAATTGTTAAGGGGATGCAGACCTGAGAAAGACGTTTGTCTTGTTTCCATCAGGGTCCCCCATTTTCAATTCATATAGACATATATGACATACATGACATACAGATAGTCAGTACTGCTACATCTATACATTTATGACATACCAGATTTGCAAATACAGTACTGTTTGTGATACAGAAGGAGTCAAGAAAAGGGAGTATATACATTTGACGTAGAAACTGTACATTGGAGGTTGGGTGGGGGGGGTTGGGTACATTGGGATATTGACAACCATACTGGGTAATTTACATTGGAGGTGGTTGGGGGGGGGGGGGGGGCGGGGGGCATACTGTATAAACAAGTAACACTGTACATTGAGGGGGGGGGGGAGGAGACACTGTACAAACAAACACAATTGTACATTGAACTATTGACAAAACCATACTAGGTAAATGACTGTACATTGGAGGGGGTTGGAATGATTGGGTTAGGATATTTACAGGGGCCAGTGTTGAATTGCAGTCTCCCGTAGGTGTCCCTTGAGAGAGGTTTTGAAAGTGGGTAGTGATCCACATTCCTTTACAGCTTTGGGTAGGGCGTTCCACATTGATGTGGCATAATTGCGAAACGTGTTTAGTCCCTTATTTGAGCCGAATCTGGGTTTGACATGATTTGTGGAGCTCCCTCTGGTGTTGTGATCGTGGTATTCACTGACCTTTGGGAAGTATTTTGACATGTACATGGGTACCTTGGTCGTGTAGTGTATCTTGTAGACCAGGCCCATTGCAAGTTGTTGTACTCTGTCGTCTACTCTAAGCCATCCTAGGTTGTCGAAGTGGGCAGGGGTGAGGTGGGTTCTAGGAGTAAGGTCAAGCAGTAGTCTGACCAGTTTGTTTTGAGATGTTTGTAATTTTGTTTTTAGCGCCTTTGAGGTGCTTTGGTACCATGAGGTGCAAGCATAGTCGTAGTACCCCTGAATGAGTGCTCCTGCCAGAGTCTTCAGGGTGTTCTTGTTTACCAGAGAGGAGATCCGGTACAAGAATCGAGTTCGTTGGTTGACTTTTTTTATTACATTGGATGCCATTTTGTCACAGGAGAGATTAGCCTCTAGGATGGACCCCAGGTAGGTAATTTCATCTTTCCTTGTGACAATATTGTCACCCACTGTAACTGAGAAGCCGTCGGTCTTGCTGAGTTTGTTATTTGAACCGAAGAGAATGGACTCTGTTTTGCCCATGTGTAATGATAGTTTGTTATCAGCGAGCCATATGCAGATTCTGCCTAGTTCCGAGCTGAGGGTTTTTTCAACCTGTAACTTGTTCTTGTCAGAGACCAGCAGGGCTGAGTCGTCCGCAAACAGGAACAAGTTGCAGTCACAAGCTGACGACATGTCATTTGCATAAATTAGGAACAGTAGCGGTCCTAGTATGCTTCCAGAGGGTGACCCCTCTGCACAAAAAGGGCAGCAAATTAGACCCAGGCAACTACCGCCCTGTTTCTATTCTCACCTCCATCTCGAAAGTCATGGAAAAAATAGTCTACGAACAGGTCGAAAAGTACCTAGCGGAAAAAAATCTAATCTACGAATTCCAATCTGGCTTCAGAACATCCCACTCCACTGACACATGCCTTCTCTATTTGAATGACCACATCAAACAAGAGGTGGACGCAGGCAAATACTGCGGCATGGTCATGCTGGACCTACAAAAGGCCTTTGACACGGTCAATCACTCCATTCTGATTGACAAGCTAAAAGCAATTGGTTTTGATAGTCTATCAGTGAGCTGGATGCAATCCTACCTTGAGGGGAGGGAACAGATGGTGGAGGTAAACTGTACCCTATCCCCCCCCTCACAGTGAGCTGTGGTGTTCCACAAGGAAGCATACTAGGACCGCTACTGTTCCTAATTTATGCAAATGACATGTCGTCAGCTTGTGACTGCAACTTGTTCCTGTTTGCGGACGACTCAGCCCTGCTGGTCTCTGACAAGAACAAGTTACAGGTTGAAAAAACCCTCAGCTCGGAACTAGGCAGAATCTGCATATGGCTCGCTGATAACAAACTATCATTACACATGGGCAAAACAGAGTCCATTCTCTTCGGTTCAAATAACAAACTCAGCAAGACCGACGGCTTCTCAGTTACAGTGGGTGACAATATTGTCACAAAGAAAGATGAAATTACCTACCTGGGTTCCATCCTAGAGGCTAATCTCTCCTGTGACAAAATGGCATCCAATGTAATAAAAAAAGTCAACCAACGAACTCGATTCTTGTACCGGATCTCCTCTCTGGTAAACAAGAATACCCTGAAGACTCTGGCAGGAGCACTCATTCAGGGGTACTACGACTATGCTTGCACCTCATGGTACCAAAGCACCTCAAAGGCGCTAAAAACAAAATTACAAACATCTCAAAACAAACTGGTCAGACTACTGCTTGACCTTACTCCTAGAACCCACCTCACCCCTGCCCACTTTGACAACCTAGGATGGCTTAGAGTAGACGACAGAGTACAGCAACTTGCAATGGGCCTGGTCTACAAGATACACTACACGACCAAGGTACCCATGTACATGTCAAAATACTTCCCAAAGGTCAGTGAATACCACGATCACAACACCAGAGGGAGCTCCACAAATCATGTTAAACCCAGATTCGGCTCAAATAAGGGACTAAACACGTTTCACAATTATGCCACATCAATGTGGAACGCCCTACCCAAAGCTGTAAAGGAATGTGGATCACTACCCACTTTCAAAACCTCTCTCAAGGGACACCTACGGGAGACTGCAATTCAACACTGGCCCCTGTAAATATCCTAACCCAACCCCCTCCAATGTACAGTCATTTACCTAGTATGGTTTTGTCAATAGTCCAATGTACAATTTTGTTTGTTTGTACAGTGTCCCCCCCCCCCCCCTCAATGTACAGTTTTGCTTGTATATACAGTGTGCCCCCCCCCCCAACCACCTCCAATGTAGATTACCCAGTATGGTTGTCAATATCCCAGTGTACCCAACCCCCCCCACCCAACCTCCTCCAATGTACAGTTTCTACGTCAAATGTATATACTCCCTTTTCCTGACTCCTTCTGTATCACAAACAGTACTGTATTTGCAAATCTGGTATGTCATAAATGTATAGATGTAGCAGTACTGACTATCTGTATGTCATGTATGTCATATATGTCCTGATGAATTGAAAATGGGGGACCCTGATGTAAACAAGACGAAAGTCTTTCTCTGGTCTGCATCCCCTTAACAATTGTGTGTATTGAGCTGTACTGTATTGTACCCATTCTGCAATCTGTTAATAAAGTTTTCAATCAATCAATCAATCCCCACTTTCTAGTGTTGCACAAGGACCAATCAGCATGGGTATGGGCGGGTTCATTTTCCATTGATGGGGATTTGATTGGTTGTTTACCTGTGGTCGCAAGATTAATAACGTTAACGTTAGTTCGGCCAGATAAACAATTCAAATATACTAATTAAAATAGTTGGACCTGTGAGATTTGTACTTTGTACTTTGTAGGTCTGCATTTTAAATGTAAGGAGTAAAAAGTATGTTTTTTTTCTCTGAAATGTAATGGAGTAAAAGTACAAAGTATACAAACCTAATAATACTTGAGTAAAGTACAAATCCCCCAAAACAGTACTTAAGTATTGTAACAAAGTACAATTACTCAAGTACTTTACACCCCTGATGAAATTTCACATTAACATGATCAAAACTGGTTCTATTGTTCCAGGGTCCTTGAAGTAGGTGTGAACTTTAACCAAGAGATTCAATAGCCTACTGTTTTCCCAAGCCAGTTGCTAGGTGACCAACTCTTATAATTTCCATAGCATTGTCCTCTCAGGTGCAGCTGGTTTGTATGTACATTTGATGCTTTAACTACCCCCAACCAGCCGGTCACCTATATTATTTCTCTGGCCAAATTTACTTGGGAATGCAACTCAAAGATCTCTATCTTATATTCCAAAAATGGAACTTCATCTTTGATTTATACACCCAAGTATAATTAGTCAGATAATTATACGTCATCCTCAACAGGGAAAAGGTATGGTACTGCTTTGGGGAAACTATATTAACCGCTACTTCCACCGGGTGTGAGGGGGTGTGTAGCGTACTAGACGGAGTGCAGGTGGTGAGGAAATTAACGAGTATTTGTCTTTAAGAACAGGAGAGTACTATTATATGAGTCCCTAGGTTGGTAAACCCTAAGGCCCTACCCACCGCATTTGTATAACCTAGGCCTAGTAGCGCAGCACTGCAGCTAGGGGCCCAGCTGGACTGTAGCTCTTCTGGGTTCCTACTATCCAGTGTTAGTAGAATCTCACCCTCACTAAGTAGTGATAATCCACCCTGCTACACATGGGTTAAGCACTGATTGATAAATGTGTGGGAATGAGTGTGCATGTGGGAATGAGTGTGCATGTGTGCGCTGGATGTCGGAACTGGTCACCAATAAAGGCCGGCTGGTGTTTCTACTACTACTCTACTCATTGTGAAGACCCATGGACGTTGTTCATTAGAAAACCAGTATTGAACTATTATTGGATAGAGCGCCGCCCGGTCGCACCCCCCAGGAGGGCCCAGATAGAGCTGTCCAGGTCTGTGATCTTGTGTACTGATTTGGTAAACTGACCCTACTGTTATTTCTCTGTCTTCTTTGAAAACCAGACCAATTCTTCTGTTTCCTTGTTCTTTCCTCAATACTTCAATATTAGGGCTAAAGTTTGGATTGTCAAACTACATACCCCTAGGCTGCTCTAGTTCATAACAGTGTTTAAACCTGTGGGGGCTGTGTGGATTCTGCTGTTGCATTCTGGGTAGATAGCAAACCTGAGCTGAGAGTAATGAGAGTCTCGCCAGGTGGTGGTGAGAGCTCAGCTGTTTGCTGCTTCTTGGCTTGCACCTGCAGAGGCCATTGAGTAATGACCTCATCCCAACTCAGCCCTTACTGCAGAGTCTGCTCCTTCTGGATGATCTCTGCGTTGCCAATGCTATTCGACGAACCTTGTAATTAGAGCACGGCAAAGTCACGGCAAAGACTTTCGTGCTAGACTGAACTGGTCAGGCTCAAAAGAAACAATGGATTTGATACGGGCAATGAGAATGAGACACATCAAAGCTAAATAGCGTCTTTTATTAGCGCAGCTACTCACATCACGAAACTCACCCCAACCCCCCCCCCCCCCAGCAATTAGTACGCATACACTTTTATCCCCAACCGTGACACATGCATTACATTTTTAGGCTCCTTTGAAGTATCATTAGAGACTGAAAATTATATTACAGGCTGCCTTTGAAGTGGGAAGAACAAGGTGTGTGTAGCATGTGTGTGTGTGTGTGTATTACTGTAATGGAGGAGGTGTTCATCATCAATACACGACAGCTAGACGTGACTTTGCCAGTACCATAATTGTGTTTATTTGTGATTGTAAAACTAGGTTAAGGAGACACAAGTTTGCGGCACTAAATTGGATCATACAACTGCAGTTACGCTGGATGTGTTACTGCCGCAGTGGACCGCTTCCAGGGGATGTCGGAATCGTTGTCTGTACAACAGGCGTGATCAGGTGGCGGCCAGAAGGAGGCTGATGCAGTAGTCAACTGAGCACCAATCAAAGTCTCTGAGTGGCTGACCTTGAGAGCTGGAAAATAACCATTATACTTTATTAGGTTACCGGAAGTCTGTCCAGGTTTTATGATTCATAGCACTTGCTTTTCATAGTCCTTTGGGGACCATTTGACAGGGCAGAGTTTTGTAAT
Organism: Notolepis coatsorum; assembly: GCF_963971535.1. NCBI lineage: Eukaryota > Metazoa > Chordata > Actinopteri > Aulopiformes > Paralepididae > Notolepis > Notolepis coatsorum. The sequence continues at coordinate 91,008,911 of NC_140182.1, read as the reverse complement.
GAGAGAGGACTGTTAGAGTGGAGGGGTCATGACCGGTAAGGTTAACTGCTTTTATTTCATATGAGCTTGGATGTCAAAAGTAAAGTTAGATGTAGCTTTAGCTCGTCGACTGAATAACACCGCCCTGCAATCTCTCAGCTGGCACACATTCGACATTCACCACCATGCCAGCAGTGTTTCCTATTCTCTCTCTCTCTCTCTCTCTCTCTCTCTCTCTCTCTCTCTCTCTCTCTCTCTCTCTCTCTCTCTCTCTCTCTCTCTCTCTCTCTCTCTCTCTCTCTCTCTCTCTCTCTCTCTCTCTCTCATTTGAGCATAAAAACTAGCTTAACCCCTCACCTTTCCTTAAGTTAGGGCTACACAAGGTATATCCCCTGGCACATTTAAGAGAGGGTCAAATTGTATGGGAATGTGATACAGTTACTGTATTATTTATACATGACAGATACAACCCACTACAACTTATCGCTCCTTGCCAACAAACTCACATGCCAGTGGACCATAGATTCCAAAAGTGGAGCAGCAGGCAGAAAGCACATTGGGAGAAACATGCACCACAGACGCACCCCTGCTCCCATCCGCAAATAGGCCATATATCACTGTCATGCCCGTCATCCGCCATGTGAATATCCATACTACACAGCCCACTGGTTCGCAGGGTGGTAAAGTGTTGCTGCAATTGTCAGGAGGTATTCATCATCAACAGACGGCGCCTAGACGCAACTCTGCCAGTAATTGTATTTATTTGTTTGTAAAACTGGGTTAAGGAGACATAAGTCACAGTGCTAAGTCGGATCGTCCCACAGCTGTTTTGCTGAATGTGTCGCCGCCCCACCGCGGACTCAAGTGGTATTTGTGCACGAGGGAGGATACAGTATGTGCTTGCTGGGGATGTGGATCTCGCTGCTGCGTGTGTACGTGAATATGTGAATACATTTAATTTTTGGTGGATGTGATATGTAAATGTGATTTTAAATCTTTTCTTCCAAATCCAAACATGTTTTTGTGCAGAGGATAATTAGGAAGCGTACTGTACCACCCCTTGGGCGTGCAGCTCCTCCTCAGGTGTCCCCTCTACTCCTACACCTGAGGACACGAACACACAAAGAACAAGAACAAAGAAATCTCATCAAGTATGTAAAGTTATGAGCATTTTATTTTGCGCCGAGACATAATCATGTGAAACTGCTTATGGTGGGGGGGGGGGGGGGGGGGGGGGGGGGTTCAGCATAATTTACATTTAAAGCAGGTGGTTCTAAAGGACACTGGGACAAAATAGGATTATTTTCATTAGCCTGAGTGCCAGTGGTTTTGCGTAGCCCAGCATTATCAGAGACGGTAAACAGCTGGAAAGGACAGATGTCCCGGTTTGCGTGTCCGCAGGACGGGCAGGGCTTCAACATGGCATCATAGGGTAAGACAAGGGCATGGATCACAGAGGAGACCAAACTAGCATCCGCTGATGAAACAAGGCCATAGCAGAGGAGACCAAACTAGCCTCCGCTGATGAAACAAGGCCATAGCAGAGGAGACCAAACTAGCCTCTGCTGATGAAACAAGGCCATAGCAGAGGAGACCAAACTAGCCTCTGCTGATGAAACAAGGCCATAGCAGAGGAGACCAAACTAGCCTCCGCTGATGAAACAAGGCCATAGCAGAGGAGACCAAACTAGCCTCTGCTGATGAAACAAGGCCATAGCAGAGGAGACCAAACTAGCCTCCGCTGATGAAACAAGGCCATAGCAGAGGAGACCAAACTAGCCTCCGCTGATGAAACAAGGCCATAGCAGAGGAGACCAAACTAGCCTCCGCTGATGAAACAAGGCCATAGCAGAGGAGACCAAACTAGCCTCCGCTGATGAAACAAGGCCATAGCAGAGGAGACCAAACTAGCCTCCGCTGATGAAACAAGGCCATAGCAGAGGAGACCAAACTAGCCTCCGCTGATGAAACAAGGCCATAGCAGAGGAGACCAAACTAGCCTCTGCTGATGAAACAAGGCCATAGCAGAGGAGACCAAACTAGCCTCCGCTGATGAAACAAGGCCATAGCAGAGGAGACCAAACTAGCCTCCGCTGATGAAACAAGGCCATAGCAGAGGAGACCAAACTAGCCTCCGCTGATGAAACAAGGCCATAGCAGAGGAGACCAAACTAGCCTCTGCTGATGAAACAAGGCCATAGCAGAGGAGACCAAACTAGCCTCCGCTGATGAAACAAGGCCATAGCAGAGGAGACCAAACTAGCCTCCGCTGATGAAACAAGGCCATAGCAGAGGAGACCAAACTAGCCTCCGCTGATGAAACAAGGCCATAGCAGAGGAGACCAAACTAGCCTCTGCTGATGAAACAAGGCCATAGCAGAGGAGACCAAACTAGCCTCCGCTGATGAAACAAGGCCATAGCAGAGGAGACCAAACTAGCCTCTGCTGATGAAACAAGGCCATAGCAGAGGGTGACGTTTCAAATATGCACACGTTGTCATGACACAGTGAACCGCATTCCTCCGAGGCATACTCGTCTGATATCAACGGAAAGAGACGAGACATAATGAATGGATCAATGAAGGGTTTGCCTTCATCTAAGCCTTTGAAATAGCCGCATAAAGTTGTGAAAAACGCAGGAAAAGGACGATGTAATATTGTTCATGCTAAACCCTACACCTCACTGCCTCATCTTCTCAAGTTGATTGATGATTTTGGCAATCTATCGGGATTTAGGATAAACTGGCCAAAATCGGCCTTCCTCCCACTTAATGTCTCTGCGAAGGCAACATTCCTTCCAGGAAATATACCAATGGTAGAACATTTTAGATGTCTTGGAGTTGAAATATTCCCTACTATAAGCCAAACGGTGAAGTATAATTATACAAGACTTCTAGATAGGATCACAAATGACTTTGACAGGTGGTCAAAACTTAAAAACTCAGTACAGACCCGAGTATCAATAGTTAAGATGGATGTTTTACCTAGAATCAACTTCTTTAGCTCAATGTTACCGTTACCCCCTCCTGCTGATTACTGGAAAAAATTACACTCCACCGCATATACATTTATTTGGAATAACAAACCTCCACGAATAAAAAGATCCACTGCAGAGAAACAAAGCCGACAGAGGTTTAGCATTTCCAGACTTCTACCACTATTTTAAAGCGTTCTCTTTAAGACCACTGAGCACCTGGTTTGATCCTCAAGCATCTGTATCCTGGAGAACATTAGAAGAAAACATAGTGGCACCACATAGATTGCAGGATATAGTATACATCAAATTATCAATTAAGCAATGCGACTTGAAATTTGGCCCTCTTATAACACATGTGATTCGGATATGGCGTGACACACAGAACAAATTTATTAACCAACACAAATGGCATAGCCATTCTCCCATATTTACAATGCACTCCTTATTGCACAACGACCTATCAGATATCCCAAATGGGAAAAGCAAGGCATACATACACTGGGAGATATATTCAACGAACGGGGTTTCTGTAGCTATCATGCAATTCAGAACAAATTTAACCTCACTAGCTCCACTTATTATTTCTATATACAGTTATTAGCAACTTTGAAGGCTCATGGAGTCCCATTAAAGATACCACTTGAGCACCACAGATATCACAAATTCTTCTATGAAAGAGAGACATCGAGAGGCATCGTATCTGACTTTTATCATCACTTACTAACGTCTTCGTATGGAATCCTTCCCCTAGACTCAGTTTGGAGGAGGGATATACCAGACTTGACAGTAGATTTTGATTGGCAAGAAGTCTGGGCAAACGTTCGACTAGCGTCACGCAACCCGGACCATCAACAGATTAATCTTAATTATAGTCATAGGACTTACCTGACACCTATAAGATTGAACCGAATGGGGCTTAAACAAGACTCTCTATGCTCCTTGTGTCTAAGAGGTGATATAGGTACATTTATGCATATGTATTGGGAATGCCCCCCTGTTAAGATATTCTGGAAGAAGTTACTACGCAATTATCAGAATCTTTATTTCTGAACATACCTGTAATGCCTTCTGTATTGTTGTTGAATGATGTTTTGCAGTTAGCAGCCTCTATACAGCTAAAGAGACTAATTTTGTACGGTCTTACGGCTGCTAAAAAGTTGATAGCATCACAATGGATTCAACCGGATAAAATGTGCCGGAAGGTATGGGTTCTTACCTATCTCAATGTGATTTATTTAGAGATATCTACAGCAAGAGTTTTAGGTGTCAATGAAGCCAGCATTGCAATCTGGTTAGAAGTGGTGGAGAGAATAAAGGTTAGCATATGAATTGTAATCTCTGGTTAGAAACGAATAATGGATGTATTATGGGGTCCTGAGGGGGGGGGGGGAGAAGAGCGAGCAAGAGCATATGTATGTACTGTATTGTATAATGGGGATTATGTATATATCTCGTAACCTACATTTATTGATTCAAATACAGAAATGTATATTCCTGTGATTTATTGAGATATTTACTGTTAATGTTTGTCTTGTCAAAAAAAATTATAAAAAAATGTGTTAAAAAAAAGAAACCGCAGGAAAACACTCCGGACGACAGTGTGGGTTAGAAACATCCTCCTCTTGTTTTCGACAGGAAGTGGAAATGTCAAGGTGTACACTCCGCTACATGGATTTCACCTCTATTATTACCACCGCCTATTGAGCACACCACCTAAACCAAGGTGTCAGGAATAGGCATGGAGTCTCCGTGGCATCAAGCTGGGTTTTAACGCAGCGTGCTCTGTGGCTGTCACACCAGACAGCTCTTGAGAGAAACAGTCTAATAAATCAGGGCCAGTAACCAAGCAGCATTGTTAAGACGTCACTGCTGTATAAGACAATTGGCTGCTGTGCCTCCTGTCAGATTGTCCTGCTGCTGAGATGTCAGAGGACAATGAGAGTTGCCATTGCCTGTCCTTTGATCAGTGTCTGACCTGGTTTGTCAAAGACAGAAACAACTTATTTGTGACTTCACCTTATGTCATATGAGGCATTAGGAATCAAGCTATTGCATACTGCCTTGAAAACGAACCAACTGTAAGAGGATTCCACTCTATAGGTTGCATGTATGTATGGATGCTGAGGTTGTATATTGGCTTATGTAAATAGTAGTAGTAGGCTAACGCTATGTTATCGCTTAGGAGGTTTAGACCACGGCAAAATAAATACAATATGAGCTGAATCCAATGCCCAGGAGCAGTTTATAAGCTAATCAGGAGCAACTACTGTAGTGTGTGTGTGTGTGTGTGTGTGTGTGTGTGTGTGTGTGTGTGTGCGTGTGTGCGTGCGTGCGTGCGTGCGTGCGTGCGTGCGTGTGCGTGCGTGTGCGTGCGTGTGTGTGTTCAGTCTTACCACACAAAGCACTATCATATTATTTGTTCTTACAAACACCTCTTAATGATTTCTAACACTGGCTCAAACCCTTCTAATTTCTATTTGGTTGCGCTGAGATAAGTGGAGGTAATTCAACATCGGAGTAACAGCAGTAACCATTTATTTAATGTAAAGTTATTTGGTTCTGTGGTTAGGGTACTATCTATCTGCTCCAGTTCTAAGTTGGTTCACAAAACAGCAGCTCAAGGAGAATGTTGAGCAAGCGACGTGGGAGCCTGTATGTTTCCTGCAGACCAAAGACATTAGTGGGCTCCACCTGCCCAGATCTCATGACATACATAGAGCGCCTTTGTTCCACCTCCTATCCCCGCAACGGCATCCAATTATTTGAGGACATAAGCAATGCTGTATTGTCTCACGCATATGAATGGTATTATTCCACCCCCCCCCCCCCCCATCCTATCTCTCCCTCACACACGCTCAACCCCACAAAGAGGTCCTGTAGGCATACTGTAAATTAGATTCCGCTCAACAATGGGGTCTGAATAGCTCGGTTTATATTTCTTTTCATAAGAAGAAAAACAGAGAGAACTGATATACCATTCATACCTGTTGACAGAATTGGCTATGGGGCGACAATAATATACTCATGAGGCATGGTTTCTACCTTGAGCCCTTAATCGGCGTGGTTTATTATTTACATTGGTTCATAGTAAAGCAGCACATGAGGTCTCCATGAGGTCTCCTCTCCGTGGGAGGTAGATGGGGAAGAGTTAGAGGGGGAGGAGACATCTCCTTAAATACCCTCTACCTGGCGGTAGCGTTAGCGGCTCCACCTATAGCGCCCTCTAGTGGAAACAGTTATGTACAGTCAGTGGAAACAGTTATGTTACTTGCAATCCTACATATAACCTCTAACTTTAACAATACCTGGTCAGATGGTTGGGGGGGGGGGGGGTGGGGGGGTCAAAGAGGGGATT
>NC_140182.1:90898323-91002400 GCF_963971535.1 Notolepis coatsorum | reverse complement strand
GCAGTATGCGACCTCTATTCATCCACGGCTTTTGATTGGGAATGTGTAATATGTTTGAGGGTGGTGACACTGTCGATGTTGGAGCTGATGTAGTCCACATGGAGGAGGTGTAGGAGTCAATGTCAGTATGGGAGTCCAGGGTGGCCCGGGTGGCATATGTACTGCTGTCCGTGTTGAAACCGGTGCTGCAGCTCAGAGTCTGGCCCCTCAGGCCATATTTGATTGTTCTAACTGAGGCTTCACACATTTGAGTGGGTGTACTTGGGTAGAAGGAACAAAGAGACGTGGTCAGACTGTCCCAGGTGGGGAAGGGGAACTGTTAGGATCGAGGGTGACGATAAGTGAGAGAGAGCACATTGCAGAGAAGGATGAGGAAACCGAGACAGAGACGAAGGGTGATACTTAAATGAAGGGAGCTTTACTGAGACAAAATACAAAACAAACAAAAGGCACTGACACAGATACTAACAAACAGCGAGTGAAAACAAGAAAACGACAGCGGTAGACAGCATGAACTCACTTGACATCAAAGGAACAAGGGAACGACACGGGGAGGATGCAGAGACAATGACGCCACAATAACTCTACCAACCAACAAACAATATATACTGAAACCAATTAACAATCACCACAGCTGGGAGAGACAGGCACAGAACAAAACAAACAATCAACCACTAGACAATAAGCAATACACCAAACAACACTAACCAGGGAAACCAATTCACACCAGGGTGGGGAAGTTCAACAATAACACACACAGTGGCATCCCATTAATTATCCCATTAATTAAAGTAAGCATGTGAGTTATCAAGGGTAGAATCAGTGTCTGAACCAACTGGCTCGTCTGGTCACAAGAGGGAGGTAGAGGACCACTGTCAGGAGGTAGGGGACCAGTGTCAGGAGGTAGGAGACCAGATAGGCGACCATTGTCAGGAGGGAGGAAATGTTCACTCACTGTCATTCTCATAACCGGCCCAGCAAGGGCCGGCCCTGGGGACGTTACAGGGAACAGCTTTGTATGCATCAGTTATGTTGGAATAAACATGGTCTAGGGTTTTGTCTCCTGCAACAATAAAGGCTGCCTCTGGGTGTGAGTTCTGTTGTTTGCTAATGGCCACATGCAGCATCTATCTATCTATCTATCTATCTATCTATCTATCTATCTATCTATCTATCTATCTATCTATCTATCTATCTATCTATCTATCTATCTATCTATCTATCTATCTATCTATCTATCTATCTATCTATCTATCTATCTATCTATCTATCTATCTATCTATCTATCTATCTATCTATCTATCTATCTATCTATCTATCTATCTATCTATCTATCTATCTATCTATCTATCTATCTATCTATCTATCTATCTATCTATCTATCTATCTATCTATCTATCTATCTATCTATCTATCTATCTATCTATCTATCTATCTATCTATCTATCTATCTATCTATCTATCTATCTATCTATCTATCTATCTATCTATCTATCTATCTATCTATCTATCTATCTATCTATCTATCTATCTATCTATCTATCTATCTATCTATCTATCTATCTATCTATCTATCTATCTATCTATCTATCTATCTATCTATCCATCCATCCATCCATCCATCCATCCATCCATCCATCCATCCATCCATCCATCCATCCATCCATCCATCCATCCATCCATCCATCCATCCATCCATCCATCCATCCATCCATCCATCCATCCATCCATCCATCCATCCATCCATCCATCCATCCATCCATCCATCCATCCATCCATCCATCCATCCATCCATCCATCCATCCATCCATCCATCCATCCATCCATCCATCCATCCATCCATCCATCCATCCATCCATCCATCCATCCATCCATCCATCCATCCATCCATCCATCCATCCATCCATCCATCCATCCATCCATCCATCCATCCATCTATCTATCCATCCATCCATCCATCCATCCATCCATCCATCCATCCATCCATCCATCCATCCATCCATCCATCCATCCATCCATCCATCCATCCATCCATCCATCTATCTATCTATCTATCTATCTATCTATCTATCTATCTATCTATCTATCTATCTATCTATCTATCTATCTATCTATCTATCTATCTATCTATCTATCTATCTATCTATCTCTATCTCTATCTATCCAGAAAAACACATGCATCGAGGGGCATTGGACGCGTTTCAATGTGATCGGGTGAACCGCTAGACTTGCCTGCACCAAAATGCTGCGCCCGGAGGGGCGGAGGGGTTTAGATGTAACACACGGTGTGCAATAAGGTTTCAAAGGGTGGGCGATACTGCCACCTAACAGGATGTGGCCGGTATTGCACTCTAGCAATCTCAGAATGACCGAGATCCGTGAACCTGAAATGAATAAAGAAATCGAATAAAAGAAATAACCATGAAAACCTGACTATACTCGGGTATGGCGCTCAACCGCTGGCGAGTTAACCCGACTATCCTCGGTCTGGCGCTGAAAGTGTTAAGCCTGGATTCCGTGAAAATCATGGTGTTTTAATCCTTTATCCATTTCTGTGTACCCCTTTTCTGTTTACAGTAAGTTGTCTGCGGGGCGGTGAGCTTTGATGATATTCCCCAGTGTCCGAGCGATCTCGTTGGGGAGCTGAAAATCGCAGAGAACATTGTCAGATTGTTGTAATCCAACGTCCAAAAAAAACTAAAAAACTAAAAAAAACAGCAGTAGGTATATTACCACCAATTTGCAAAAACTGGAGATACGCAGAGCCTCGCGTTGTGCACATGCTGCCATCAGATAGATAGATAGATAGATAGACAGACAGACAGACAGACAGACAGACAGACAGACAGACAGACAGACAGACAGACAGACAGACAGACAGACAGACAGACAGACAGACAGACACAGACAGACAGACAGACAGACAGACAGACAGACAGACAGACAGACAGACAGACAGACAGACAGACAGACAGACAGACAGACAGACAGACAGACAGACAGACAGACAGACAGACAGACAGACAGACAGACAGACAGACAGACAGACAGACAGACAGATAGATAGATAGATAGATAGATAGATAGATAGATAGATAGATAGATAGATAGATAGATAGATAGATAGATAGATAGATAGATAGATAGATAGATAGATAGATTAGATAGATAGATAGATAGATAGATAGATAGATAGATAGATAGATAGATAGATAGATAGATAGATAGATAGAGAGATAGATAGATAGATAGATAGATAGATAGATAGATAGATAGATAGATAGATAGATAGATAGATAGATAGATAGATAGATAGATAGATAGATAGATAGCTGGCGCGGTTACCGCATTATCGCGGTATCGCTATCACGTCATGCTCACCGCAGAGTCAAGCTGATTACTGCATGACCGGCTGTTTTATTATTATAATTTTTATAATAATTATTATTATTATTATAATTGTGTATAGCCTATTTTCTTCAAGCCATGTGTTCGAAGGTTTCCACTCGCAGTTTCGCAGTTAACATTCTGATCGAACCCCAGAACGTGTGTGGTTATTAACACATTGGTCGCCAAAAACGGCTCACGACGTGTTTGCCCGCCATGCGTTGAACGCCAAGAACGGCGAAAGCCGTTTTTGAAATCAATATTTAATTTTTTCGCCATGGCATTCATAATTCATCCAGCCAACCTCTGGGACTGCAGCGGGACCCTGAATGAGATTGCAATGCCTCAATACCACCGCCTGGTGGATGGTCGGGTGAGTTACACTCTCGGCAAAACCGGAAGTTGTGATCGAGGAAATCCCTCCGGCAGTAATATCTTGCTACGGGACTACAGACAAACACTGGCGTGCATTTGGATCGCTTCCATAACGCAATCATCGATTTCGGCGTTTATTGCGCCATACAAACCGGAAATGGATCTAGGCGATCGGCGTCAAATAATTGGGATCTTTTTCTTCCAGTCTCAACGGTAAGAGGACAGTAACGGTTGTGCGTTTCTTTGTTTTCAAACAGTCTGATCAATATATCAACCCATACTACATAAAGCCGTTACTGACGATAAAGGAATTATAGACGACCCCCGCCCCCCCTTTCCTCCACGCATGATGAAGCATAATGTATACCGATCATAGACATTCGAATTTTTTAATATAGCGTGTATAGGAAAGAAACGGCAATCGATAATCTATCATATGCGTTTGGGCCTATAACTAGCGTTTTTGGAATTACAGCAGAAAAGCTTATAAACATACTTATATTCAAGATGGTATTAACACAACAATGTATGAATGAAAAAATATAACGTTCCCCCATCCGGAACTATAGATAATCGATGTTGAATGGGCCATAGTAATGTCAATATAGCAATAACATTTTAAAAGTTATAGCCCTGCAAAGAAGGTAAACATCTCCATAGGCTTTCAACGGTGGCAGACTGGGTACTTTGATGGGTACAATGGCTGGCAGTCAATGTGTTAAGGAGAGATTTTCTTTAATATTCCTTAGACAAAACAAGTCTGTCATAAAAGACACTAGACTGGGGGAGTCAGATTGGCAGTTATAGATCGTATAGCTTTACGCTCTGCTCTATTGGAACTATCCCTTTATCCATTCTAACAATGAAAAACCTTCTCCACATGTACACACCTATTTACCTCTGCCTGGCCACACCCACATCCGCTCCTATATAAGCGGGGTCGTGGCCACACAATCAGCTCTTTCCCTACTTTCACCACCGAAAGTGTCTGTATACACCACTTTAGTTTAGTGCCAAAAGTAGTTGTTGGAAAGGAGCTACGTTGACATTGTATCTTTGTTTTTTCTCTCTCGCTATTTTTCGAAAAAACAAAGAGATAATGTCTTCACCGTCGGAGGGTCTAGACAACTACAACGCTACCCTCCACCAGTGCTTCACTATCGCGGCGTCCTCTGTGCGTCGTGGGGCGTTTCTGGCTCCACTGCCTGGGCGGGGATGGGAGGGGGCTGTCGGGGATGTTGCTGTCAACCCCTCTAAGCATCCCTGTGTAGGTCCCGGTCCACCAGGCCCAGGTCCGAACTCGTTCTCGTCGACCTGTTGGCCTGGGTTAACCCTTTGAAAACTGAAACACTTGTACTGCTTGTATAGCCTGTGTATACGCGCAATTATGTTTCTGAGTTTTCTTTGTGGGTTAAGGGAAAAACCGCCTCCTGTTAAACTAAACATAGGGGGGTGGTTGGTTCTCCGGTGTGTTGGTAGCAGAGTCGACTCTCGGGTTGAGGCCAGGCTTGACCCCGTCTGCCCAAGAGTATTGCCCCGCATCTTTCATGATGTCTGCCAATTGTGTCAGCCTCTTCTTTGAACCTCGACCCAGCTGAATTGGGGGGTCGGGTTTGTGGAGGTTATGACATGGTGCACAGCATACCGAACACCCCTTACGCCGGGATACTGTTCTTGCAGTAGACCCTTTAGGCGCCTGTCTAGTCCGATCCTCTCCCTCGCATTTCAAAGATGGCCGCCGGCTGCTCTGGTTGGCTGTATCCGTGTCTGTTTCATCGAGAGGAAGGTCAGCCAGGAGGCTGGGGACCTTTGTTTAAAAGGACGGTCCCGGGAACATGCAGAGACAGACGAACGAGGAGAAAACCAGAAGACGCATCATTTCCAAGGACCTGGGAACCCCGTCGAAGTTGAAGGCGTCCTGGCTGACTGCTGAACTGCTAAAAGAGAACTTTTTGTTAGGCTATGCCAGAATTTGTAATATCAATACTTTTTTTAATTATTATTATTTTTTTGGTCCACTTTATCTCCTTATTTTTCAATTTTTCTCCCATCCCAATTTCGCCTTGCCAATTCTCCCTTCAATTCTCCCCTGTCTCGAACGTTGCTAGACTATGCCTCCCACTGGTCGGCTGCAGTGAGGACCAAGCATTGCATCACGTGTCCCCTCCGGTACACGAGGAGGCAGCTGTCGCATCTTTTCACCTGAACATCGCGATCTCTGTGGCGAGGAGTAACGCATGGGAGGCTCACGCTGCCCCCGATACTTCCTGTCTCTGCTGTACAGGCGCACCAACCGACCTGTAGGAGTCGCTGTCCACAGCGTCCAATCCCCACCCACCGGCTTTCCCACCCCTAACACTGCCAATTGTGTTAGTATGAACGACCAGCCAAGCCGGTAGCAACGGCGAGAGCTGGGCTCGAACCCAGCATCTCCTGCGTTAGTGGCGAGCGCCTTGCCCACTGCGCCACTTAGCCGCACTTTTTTGAATTATTAGAAGGAAACTAAAGTTATACCTTGTCTCTAGTGGTGTACTTTAGAAAACCTACAAGAGTGTGCAATATTTTTGTGGAAACCGCTTTGAGAACAACCGTGCCAGGACGATTCCAATAAAGAAAAGGCTTCACCTCTTTTGCCACTCAAATTCATCTGTTGTGGGACTCTTCATCTGCAAGTTCTACATTTGCATCTGGCCGGTGGACAAAACACACACGCAGGGAGAATAGTATTCACCACTACAATATACGACACATGCTTTGCTGCTACAGAAAGTTTTCTGCTAAAAACATGGATCTTGTAGCGAAACCCAATCGAAGGGCATTTGGGATGCCGTAAATGCTGCCGTTTTGATCCCGAAAGAAGATGGAGTGGTCCCGGTTAGCGAGGACAGGTAAGTTCTGGTTCTGTTCTGGAGCAGTAGATATGCCATATTGTGTGTGTGTGTGTGTGTGTGTGTGTGTGTGTGTGTGTGTGTGTGTGTGTGTGTGTGTGTGTGTGTGTGTGTGTGTGTGTGTGTGTGTGTGTGTGTGTGTGTGTGTGTGTGTGTGTGTGTGTGTGTGTGTGTGTGTGTGTGTGTGTGTGTGTGTGTGTGTGTGTGTGTGTGTGTGTGTCAAGTCAAGTCAAGTCAAGAGTTTTAATTGTCACGGCATACAGGTATACAATGAAATGCGGGTGGTCTTGCCCGCGACGATGTGCAATACAGTGGTACAACATATAATAGAATCCAATAAAAATACAGTGGTACAACATATAATAGAATCCAATAAAAACAACAGTGCAATAAACAGGTAACATGGTGTGACATCTCGGTATCTGTACATAGTATTTACAGAGCATATAGGACATGCTAGGTAGCTTTAGTAGTGCAATACACTGTTCCTGTTGTTATACTAATTTAAAGTGGCCTTTCCTCTTGGCCATAAGTGTGCGTGTGTGCGGCATGAGTGTTAAAGTGGCTGCTAGTGTGTGAGCGTGCTCAGCGTGCGTGTCGTGTGTGTGCTTGTGTGTGTGTGTGTGTGTGTGTGTGTGGGTGTGTGTGTGTGTGTGTGTGTGTGTGTGTGTGTGTGTGTGTGTGTGTGTGTGGTGTGTGTGTGTGTGTGTGTGTGTGTGTGTGTGTGTGTGTGTGTGTGTGTGTGTGTGTGTGTGTGTGTGTGTGTGTGTGTGTGTGTGTGTGTTTGTGTGTGTGTGTGTGTGTGTGTTGAGCGCAGCTGCCCACGTAAACGTTAGCAAGTTGGCTCCGTCTATTTGCTGGGTATAAACTCGGGTCTGTAACAGGTTGGTAGAAAGCATCAAGCGGCACATGGTAGAATAAGCTGAAACGTACTCCTGGGCCGTGTTATGGTATGTGTTGAAGGATAGCCAGCTACACATAACGTTAGGGATTAAACTGTTGGCTATCTAATGTAACGATAGGGCTGAGCACTGAGCAGTTTAACTCTTGAGTGAGCCCCATGTAATAACCGGATCCATAACTAGCTGGTGTTAATTCGCTGGCCACCGGGTTGAACAAAGTAACGATTCCATGACGTTATTATCTGTTATGCAGATAGATAGGACACACAGTCAATTAATTCCTAGTTGGTTATTGAGCCAAGCGTTTGGTTAACGTTAGCTACCGCGACCAGCAGTCTCAAGAACAGCCAGCTGTTTTCAACCAATATTCCTGCTGCAAAGTCGTCCTCTTAGTGACAACACTGGACATTTAACGTTAGACTAGAGGCTATAAAGAATCGACTACTACAGAAATAAATGCATTCTAAAAGTTTATTTAGGAACCAATTATTTTAACATATATATATTTTTTTTATTTTTTTTTATGGTCGGTTACCGCGGCGGTTTGAATGTCTTCGCTAATTTGTGCAGTAAGGAAATCAATACCGCGGCAGCCCTACACACCACTCTACAAACCTTACTGTGTGCTCTATTGGTTCAAGGAATCTGCAAAAAATCCTGTAGTGTTCATCAACCCTTGGGGTTGAGATGCCAGGCCGGCTGGAACTCTGGGAAGGAGGCTCGTGCTGAGGATGTCCAGGCAGTACGGCGGGCCTGTATGAGCACACACCAGCTGTCCTGTCCTATTCACCAGTCCCTCCTCTGTTTGTTGACGGCCTCCTCGGCAGCTGTGGGTGGGATAGGGAATGGCACCTGTCAGAATTATACACAGGGTCTCAGCAGCTCCGCAAACAACCGCTCAACAGATGGAGCCTGCTGGAATACATGGCCTGTGTGTGTGTGTGTGTGTGTGTGTGTGTGTGTGTGTGTGTGTGTGTGTGTGTGTGTGTGTGTGTGTGTGTGTGTGTGTGTGTGTGTGTGTGTGTGTGTGTGTGTGTGTGTGTGTGTGTGTGTGTGTGTGTGTGTGTGTGTGTGTGTGTGTGTGTGTGTGTGTGTGTGTGTGTGTGTGTGTGTGTGTGTGTGTGTGTGTTATCTGAGAAACACCTTGCCCCATGGGCACCTGTATGTCCCCCCACATGTATTCTATGTGTTTGTATTCCTGTGAGGATGCATGCAGTTTCTCTATGAGAATGTTGCAGATATGAAAAATACATTTATGTTCTTGCAAAGACAGATTATTGAGAAACGTGAGTCTTTTTGTTTTCCTCTAATGTTGTCAGTGGTGTAGATTCACTTTATATGCTGATGAATCCCTCCTGAAGAATAGAAAGAAATACATCACTCACAGCCTTATTCCACAGAGTAACAGATAAAGTAGTATTTACACGTTGAATAAAACATTCCATTTCAAGTACTGTGAAAGGCATATGCTTTAATAATAAGGTGTGTTTATGTTGCCTAGCTCTGATACTTGCACACCCATTAAGCCATGTATACTCCACGTGGGTTTCCTTGTGTTCTTTACAGACACATTTTCTATGTTTTGGAACATTCATAATGAACATCTCAATGGACACCCACCTCTCATGTTCAGCTGCATCTGCATGAGTGATCCGGAGCCAGCCAGTCTGTACAACATGTAAGTCCTATTACAACACCATTACCCCATTAACAAGCCTCATAACTGCATTTACTGACTGCGAATGAAAGGGAAATATTAAAGCCTCCATGAATATATTTGTCACTACTTTTAAGGGACTGTCAGGCAGCAAAAAAAATATGTGTTTTGCATGAAGAATAAGAAGTGGGGAATGAAGAAAAGGGTCTTTTGAAATAATGAGCCTGTTGAAGGGATGAGCTATAATGAGCCTGTTGAAGGGATGAGCCGTCATTTGTTGCCAGCCGCGGTCCTCGGATGGAGGGGGGATGAGGCACGATTTAGAGATAGCATCATTTCATTCAACATGTCTATTCTTATCCAGAGAAGCCGGGAGGCGAAGAGAGCAGCACACACATGTGCGTGTTGGAGAATACGCAGAGGCAGCCATTGTCTGCAACAAGCAAATCTATTCCAGATGCATTCTGTGTCAAATTACTTTCATATCAGAATGTAATGAGACAGATAGGCGGTGCAATAAAGCTAGGACAAGAACGTTCAGCTAGGTGCCTGAATAAATATAATAGTAATATTGATGCTTTGATATCAGTGCCTATTGGAAGAGCCACACACTGCTTTGATGCATCAAATGAAATGGAGAAAGCTGTGCCTATGAGCTCAGCGGTAAGCCTTAGAGAGAGAGCACTGATGATTCCACAGTGAGCCTCACAGATGGCCTGCTCCTCTTCCCCTGAAGCTGTGAGAAATAAGAGCGGCTAATGAAAATGAATGGCCAAGTCCACTCCACCTGATTGCCAAAGTGTGTCTTGTCAATGCTTCTAATAAAGGAACCCAACACCTCCCGGGGAGCCAGGATGGTCTTATGGAATAACAGAGAATGGAAGAGCCATATTGCAGCAGTAGCATACACCATTCAATTTGAAAATGGAAAGTTTGGCCAGAGGAACTGTCAACTCGATTTCTTCCTCTTAACGTTATGAATTTGCACAGCAGATTTTATGGCAATCTAGTCATTACTTTTCAATATATCTTGTTCTTAGTTTGGCCTGATGGTGGTGCTAAAGGAAAGGTCTCGGGTGACCAAAAACAAGAGGTTTGTTTCTCTAGGGTTTATGAATGTTCACAGAAAATGTTGTTGACTGTATGACTAACATATCAGGAGACGCACACATTTTTTTATTTGACGTGATGGGAGCACAAGATGGGGATGCAAGATGAAAGATCATGGGGTCACCAACATCAATAGATGTCTTCCTCTTAGGGTCATACATGTGCACAGCACATTTTATGGCATTCCAGCTAATAGTTTTCAAGATATCACATTCTCAGTTTGGCCTGATGTTGGCACAAACGGAAAGGTCATGGGATCACAAACATCCTAGCAAGCCATTACTTTTCGAGGCATCACATTAATGGAACTTACAGACTTATTTACAAATAGGACCGATTACATAATCTCCCTGGTGGAGGTAAATAAGGTCATGGGGCTGAACTAGGACCAAAGAAAAGAGATGAGTCATTTGAGATTCAATTAAAGCTCATCAATATCAGATATAAAGAATGATGAGTCATATAGCCTCTCAAACGTTCATTTCCATCTGTTGAAGGGCATTTCAGTACTTCTACTTGTTTTTAATCTTGGATTTCTACTTTTTTCTTTTTTTATATACACTTTTTCTCCCGATTTCTATATTTTCTCCCATCCCAATTTCTTATCATCCAATTCAACCCTCCCCTGTCACGGACACTGTTTCTTGCCTCCCACAAGCCGGCTGCAATGTGGACTAAGTCATACATAGCACAAGTCCCCTCCGGTACTTGAGGTAACAGCAGTCGCATCTTTTCACCTGCGCAGCTCGATCTCTCAGTGGCGAGGAGTAACGCGTGGGAGGCTCACGCTGCCCCCGACACTTCCTGATTATACTGCGCAGGCGCACCAACCGACCTGTAGGAGTCGCTGTCCACAACGCCCGATCCCCACCCTTCAGTTTCCCTCCCCGTAATACGGCCAATGTGTATTACTGTGGACGACCAGCTAAACTGAAAGCAAATGTAGAGCGCTGGGCTCGAACTGATGAGCCCAGCGTCTCCAGCATTTCGTGGCGAGTGCCTTGCCCACCACGCCACGTAGCCGCCGATTTCTACTTGTTTTTAATCTTACAGGCAAAGGCAGACCATAATAAATGTTTTTCTAAATCAAATTATCCACAGGAAGGTGTTAATTCATCCTTTTGTCAAGTTAAATTCATTGATTGCTGGCCTTGGAACTGCTTAACTTGAGTTTTCTGGAAAATACCATGTGTGCCAGAAAAAAAAGACTGAACAGAAAGAGTTGGATTTTACCCAGGACACTATCTTTCACCATGACATAAATGAGAAAACAAGCATTCATTCACATGTCTTCTTAAGGAGAACAATCTAAATGCAAATGGTGCGTTGTTCGACAACATCTCCTATACCTCTGTCCTTGGGCAGTATCAGTTGAACATAATAGGGTGCATGTTGTTATTATTAGGCTTTTAGAGGGAGATGATGATGAGCCATGATCAACACCCCCCATGCCCACCACATCAATGCCCTCTGGGGTACAATGGATTATTTTCTGGCATGTTCTGGCATGCAGATCAAGACAGACTTTAACTAGAAAGGTGCGCTCAGTAAAGTGCGAATCTCCACCAGGCAGCAGCATAAACCAATGAAGGCACATCTTCTCGCATGAAGCAGGGCTGGAGTAAACAGGATGCAACATACGTTATATATTTGTGGAAAAACCCTGAATGCTGTGAGTTTTGTAATGATTGGACAATTCTAGATTTATAGTCAGATTTTTCTTATGCCACATCTATTTCTTTGTATTTGTTACAAAGGGTCAGATTAAACCGAATATATATATTTATTGCCTGAGATATATTGTATAGTATTTGTATATCGTCTGATATCCCTTGTATATTCTTTGTACATATACACGGAATATCCCTTTACCTAGTACAGGCCAGACCATAATATTCGTTCTCCTATTGGATAGCGATCCCCTAGGCGCCACGGCCATACCCCCAATGTCTAGTTCAAAGTCACCGCTAAGACATGTCTGGACATGCCCGGTTCTGTGCAAGAATACGAGACAGAAATAAGGCTGGTACTAGATTGTTCACCTTACGTATAAATACGTCGCAGGTGGATACAGCAGTTAGTTACCCGAAACGTGTTACCCTCAAACGAGTTACCCCAATAAGTTGAAGCCTCACACCACGATACAACGTGCTGTGAAGTGGGCCCGTTTTTGCCCCGAAATAGAGCCTTGAGACCGCGTGCGAATTGATAGCTGAAGTGTCAGAGTTTGACGCTGTATCGTCGAGTTCGACCTATTCTATTATTAAGTAATAGTCTATTATGTATAGTGTATCGTGCGGCTACCGTTCTACAGTGACCAGCATTACCAACGTTTCATCGTACCGAGCTAGTGTGCTTATCCAGGCTGGGCGGCTTAACCTGGTGCCGTCATCCGAGGAGCCCTAGACGAGAACCGTGTGGATATGTACACTGGATAACCTACCCGACGACTACAGAGCCCTTTTCGGCTGGATTATATTTGCTTTGGTCCTGTAGCTGTTGGAGCGGAGAATCGTCTACACCCACTGTTGTGTGGGATTTACCCTGTGAGGAGCACCACGTCGAGCCCGCCTCTAGTACTCTGAGGCTGGCTAGCTTTCCTCCATGCGGCACTGCATACCGGAGAATAGCTGTTGTTCATCTACGGATCAAGGGATTATCGCACTGTCTCCTGTACTTGGAGTCTCCTTATTCCTCGTTGACCCAGACTTTCTGCTACCGACAAATCCTCTCCCCTGCTGGCTTACAACCGGAGGGACCCCTTTAGTATCTCCAGCTAATCTACTAGTGTACCATATATAATTCTTATGATACAGGTGGTATTAATTATCTCCTGCGTAATATTCTCATGGACTTACGCTCTTGACCTATTCATGCACATTCTTCGCCTTACAAGCGCAACTCTCAATCTTGATAAGTAATGTAAGATAATCTTCGTGCTGCTAATAAATACTCTTCTAAACAGTATTTCTTGTGAAGCCGTGTTATTGTGGGTGTGTTCATCTCATATACCTGTGTACTGTATGGCCAGTAGTAATGTACATAACGCAGTAGTGGTTTAATGATACCATACTTATTCAATACAGTCAGGGAATTGTACCCCTCAGTTACAATTGGTCCTTCGAGCCGGAGGGTAATTAGCGTAATATTAATATAATATTAATATTGACATGGCCAGCGGTGAACACTCCACAAACGGTTCTCCTAAGCTAGATCGCCCGCAGCGCAGACGGCAGCCACCTCCTTACCTAGAGGACTACGCTGCCAGTCTACTACCTAGCTTTATACAGACGTTAACTGCGGATAAAATAAATAAAGCGGATAGTCAAAGCATGTCAAAACCTACCGACCAGGCGACCCTGCCAGTAGAGACCCCAGTGGGTTCTAACGAAACTGACCAAGCCCACGGGGGGGACCAGGAGGGACATGACATGACTATACCCCCAGACAACGTCAACGGGATGGTCCCCGGAGAGCTCCAGGATAAAGAAAGCGCTCCAGGGACAGAACCCGACCCACTACCAGAAGAGAAGCGCGCCCAGGAGACGGACCTCGAGGCGCGCC
Organism: Notolepis coatsorum; assembly: GCF_963971535.1. Classification (NCBI taxonomy): domain Eukaryota; kingdom Metazoa; phylum Chordata; class Actinopteri; order Aulopiformes; family Paralepididae; genus Notolepis; species Notolepis coatsorum. The sequence goes on along the minus strand of NC_140182.1, from coordinate 90,988,517 downwards.
CAGAGAACAGATCTCCAACGAGCACTGCCAGAAGCCGATCGACTCCGCCGGTGTCTTCCCCCAGCGAAGCGGACAAGATGCTGGCGCAGGCATTCATCGCCACCCTGGCAGCCTCCACCGAACGCGATCGACTTCAAGCGCAACAGACGAGCGAGCGCGAACAAGCTGCAGACCAACAAGAGCGCCTTCACGCGCAACTCCAAGCGCAAGCCCTCAGCGAGCGCGAACACGCTGCAACCGAGCGAGAGCGCTTCCAGGCGCAACAAAGGAGTGAAGACGACCGCATAAGACTGGAGACCAGACGCCTTCAGACGGAAGAGAACATTGAAAGAAGCCGCGCCGATGCACAGTGCGCCGCCGCCAATGCACAGCGCGACGCCGCCCATGCCAGCGGCAATGCACAGCGCGACGCCGCCAATGCCCAGCGCGAAGCAGTGCGCGACGCCGCCCATGCCCAGCGCGAGGCAGAGCGCGACCGGCTGCAGGCGCAGATGATGGAAAGATTTATTGCCATGGCGACACCCCCTCTCTCCGCACGGAGCTCCCGGAGATCATCACGACAAGGGTCCAGGACACATTCCCCTACCCGACCAAGCGACCCGGGACCCCGCCAACAGGAGGATCCTGTCCACGTCTCCGAACCCCCTCCCCGGCCGGTCCATACGAGACCCAGCAACCGGGAAGAACCGGCCTACGTCGCCGAGAGACTGAACAGAAGACTCCAGGACCTAGCAGAGGAAAAGGAAGAGGAAGAGGAGGAATGTCAAGCCGACCAGCAGCAACGTACTCTGGACCAGGAGGCCCAGTACAGCCCCGACCAGCAGCAACGTACTCTGGACCAGGAGGCCCAGTACAGCCCAGACGTCAGCCCCGAGTCACTGCGCTACAAACCCCCGACTCAACTCACGGGTGAGTTTGACGCACCGCCAGCCCCGAGGAACAGCACCTGGGTACCCGGGCTTCGGTACCCACCAAGTACCAGCCCACGACGACACGTACGGGGAGACTCGCCCAGGAGGCCTCTCCCCCAACGCTCACCGATGTGCCAGCCATCCATGGCATCGTACCTTGGCACACCGACGTTCCCGGATTTTACACGCGAGGACAGAGCACAGTACACGGAGCTACGGATGTGCTTAGAGACTATGATGTCCGACGTCCCCGATGAGACGTACAAATATGCTATCCTCCTCAAGCACCTGAAGGTGCCCAGAGCGCACAATATAGCGCTGGCATATTCCAACTCAAGTACCCCATACACCGCGGCTCTAGTAGCCCTCGACCAGCGCTATGGACGCATATGGGACTACGTGATACAGGAAATAAGAGATATCGACCGCCTCCCCCCAGCCAGAGACAATAGAGCATTGGACGACCTCTCTATCAAGGTACAGTCCCTGGTAGGGATGCTGGGGTCCCAAAAGGAGAAAGGGATATACGAACTGTACGCTAACTCTAATGTAGAAAGGATATTAGAGAAGCTCCCTCCCGCCCGACAAGAGCGTTTTCGGCGGCAGAGAGACCACCGCGACCCCAACGGTCCAGAGGCATCCCTCCTAGACTTATCTGACTTCCTCGCGAGAGAAGTCAGCAGCCTACGACTGGACACGTTCGTGTGGAGTGGACCAAGCCCAAGACCAGGACCTCGGGGATCAAATGATAACCGCCGGTCGGTGACCGTTATGCACCAAGCCGAATCAGTACCGCAGCACAAGAACCACAACACCCCCTCGACGAAAGAGGAGTGGAAGATTGAATGCCAGTACTGTGAAGGGGAACATCGGCTGTATCAATGCGACACTTTCGGGAAGCTGACCACGGACGAGGTGAGTCAGTGGATCAAGGACCACCGCCGCTGCTTCCGCTGTGCGCGCAGCCATATGGCAGCCGAGTGCCGCTTGAAGAAGAAGTGCAGCAGGTGCGGCGGCGCCCACTTGGAGGTCCTGCATGACATCAACAGGCGTCCGCCAGGACAACAAAGTGGGCCCGTCACGGTAATGTACCAGGCCGAGGCGGTGGCACCAGTACCAAAGATCCACCAGACCGCTCCCTGGTGTCCCGACTGCTACAGCAGACACTGGGAGTCACGGTGCTACTCGGACGACCGCGAGTCGGCACCACCCCAGACGATCCAAGGCAACCGACCAACAGGAGTGCTCCATATAGACCAGCATAGCGGGACCCCCCGAGTGCTCATCAAAGTGGTCAGAGTGCTCCTGAGCTACGAGGACAAGGTCCTGGACACTTACGCCGTCCTGGACGATGGGTCTGAAAAGACTCTCCTCCTCGCTTCCGCCGCAGCCCAGTTGGGCCTGCGGGGTGCCAAAGGTACCATGACAATACGCACCATCAGAAGAGACAAGAAGACCATAAAGGGTGAAAATGTCTCCTTCAAGATAGCAGCGGTGGACCAGCCCGAGAAGCAGTATAGTATTACCAACGTCTTCACCAGCCACGACATAGGCCTATCACAGTACACCTACCCCATCCCACAGCTGATGGCGAAGTATGTGCACCTACGTCAACTACCTATACCGCTTATCGACGGCGCCACACCGACCCTGCTCATCGGCTCCGACCACGCGGACCTCATTCTCCCAATTGAGGCGGCCCACATCGGACCCAAAGGATGCCCAGTCGCGGTTCAGACCCGACTGGGGTGGACGCTCCAGGGCCCCCTCTACGGACTTGACAGTCAACCCACGTCTACACGCTGCCTACACACAAAGGTGAGCGACACCGGCCACTCTCTCGTACAGCCCGTTGAGAGGCTATTGACATTAGGCGAGAGGCCTGTGAGAGAACTGTGGGCACAAGAGGGAGTTCCGAACTCCACCCCCCTCAGCTGCGCTCCAGACGTAGCTGACCTCGAACCCAGCACCCCAAGCGACTCCTTGATGGGGCGGCCGGAACCGGCCCCTCCTCAGACGGGGTACAGAGCAAACAAGAGAAACAGACGGAGGAGGTGGAGGCGCAGCCAAGCACAGATCAAAGCAGTCTCAGGCCCGCTTCCTCCTAACCCCCCTACCATCCCTTCCAGCCCGTCAGAAGCGGGTCAAGGACGGGGACAACTTAAAAGTGGACACAGTCGTCGTGATCATAGACCAGTCACTACCCCGAGCTGCGTGGCCGGCCGGCCGCGTAAGCAAAGTGATCACTGGTGCCGACGGAAAGGTCAGAGCGGCAGAAGTGCTCGTCCAGGGGCGGACATACACCCGACCCGTGGCGAGGCTGATAGAGTTGCCAAGGCTCCCCGACTCTCTTGCTGACGACCATGACCCACTGACTTTGTGAATTGCCCTACTCCTCACAACGGACATTGAGTAGTGGACAAGACGGTTAATCTGTCTCTGCTTATCTAATTAGGTGCAGACTAATTAGGAGGCGGCTGTTACAAAGGGTCAGATTAAACCGAATATATATATTTATTGCCTGAGATATATTGTATAGTATTTGTATATCGTCTGATATCCCTTGTATATTCTTTGTACATATACACGGAATATCCCTTTACCTAGTACAGGCCAGACCATAATATTCGTTCTCCTATTGGATAGCGATCCCCTAGGCGCCACGGCCATACCCCCAATGTCTAGTTCAAAGTCACCGCTAAGACATGTCTGGACATGCCCGGTTCTGTGCAAGAATACGAGACAGAAATAAGGCTGGTACTAGATTGTTCACCTTACGTATAAATACGTCGCAGGTGGATACAGCAGTTAGTTACCCGAAACGTGTTACCCTCAAACGAGTTACCCCAATAAGTTGAAGCCTCACACCACGATACAACGTGCTGTGAAGTGGGCCCGTTTTTGCCCCGAAATAGAGCCTTGAGACCGCGTGCGAATTGATAGCTGAAGTGTCAGAGTTTGACGCTGTATCGTCGAGTTCGACCTATTCTATTATTAAGTAATAGTCTATTATGTATAGTGTATCGTGCGGCTACCGTTCTACAGTGACCAGCATTACCAACGTTTCATCGTACCGAGCTAGTGTGCTTATCCAGGCTGGGCGGCTTAACCTGGTGCCATCATCCGAGGAGCCCTAGACGAGAACCGTGTGGATATGTACACTGGATAACCTACCCGACGACTACAGAGCCCTTTTCGGCTGGATTATATTTGCTTTGGTCCTGTAGCTGTTGGAGCGGAGAATCGTCTACACCCACTGTTGTGTGGGATTTACCCTGTGAGGAGCACCACGTCGAGCCCGCCTCTAGTACTCTGAGGCTGGCTAGCTTTCCTCCATGCGGCACTGCATACCGGAGAATAGCTGTTGTTCATCTACGGATCAAGGGATTATCGCACTGTCTCCTGTACTTGGAGTCTCCTTATTCCTCGTTGACCCAGACTTTCTGCTACCGACAAATCCTCTCCCCTGCTGGCTTACAACCGGAGGGACCCCTTTAGTATCTCCAGCTAATCTACTAGTGTACCATATATAATTCTTATGATACAGGTGGTATTAATTATCTCCTGCGTAATATTCTCATGGACTTACGCTCTTGACCTATTCATGCACATTCTTCGCCTTACAAGCGCAACTCTCAATCTTGATAAGTAATGTAAGATAATCTTCGTGCTGCTAATAAATACTCTTCTAAACAGTATTTCTTGTGAAGCCGTGTTATTGTGGGTGTGTTCATCTCATATACCTGTGTACTGTATGGCCAGTAGTAATGTACATAACGCAGTAGTGGTTTAATGATACCATACTTATTCAATACAGTCAGGGAATTGTACCCCTCAGTTACAGTATTTGTGTCCAATATTGCAATCTGTGCAACAAAGAAAGGCGCCTTTAAATAAAATGCATTATTATAAGGAAATGAATAAAGGGAAGATGATTAAACAGAAGGTTTTGTAGATACAGTACTGAATTCTCCCAGATCTGGACCAATGCAATTTGAAATATTATTATAGAATATAGAATAGCAGGCATATAAATTACCTTATTATAGCCCTCTGGATTGTACCCCAGAGGGCATTTATGGATTGTGCCAAATCTTATCTTTCAAATGCCCGAGTTCAATTTGGATTTAGTATCACCAGGCGTGCATAAGAACAGATAATGAAATATACTGTATTTACAGTAGGTTTCTTATTCTGGCCAGAGTGATGCCATTTTGAAACAGATTGTTGCTCAATGCTAAAAATATGGGAGTCAAACTAACTGTGCTCCAATATATGGCAATAACGTTAGGTTTTGTGGTATATTATCCCGAGTAATACGAGATATAAAAATAATTCATACAGAATCCATTTGCTTTTTTTTACCTAGAGGCCTCTGGGTAGGGTGTTTCTGAACAATTCTAACGCTCATTGAAATCTCTCGATGTCCTCTTCAAAATGGCGTCAAGAAAACTACAATTACCGACAGACACTTTTTCAAAATGGCCGACTTTCGCGATAAAAACAACAGAAAAACTCAAACTAAAATCTATCTAATAACACTTTAACTTATTGGTAAACTAACGTATTGATGATAATATTATAACTGCTGTTGTGACATGGTTATGATGTTTATACTTGAATACGTTTGAAAAAATATATATATAATTTTGTCAGACAGTCTGCAGAGGTTGATTTATGACGTGATGTAATTTGCGGTCCGCCCCCGGACTGCACGGGCGGAAGAGGTTAATGGGTAATAATGTTTTGCTCACCCAATAGGTTCGCTTCTATGGGGGGAGGTGTGACGTACGTGGGTTGGTCATTATCATTATTACCGTATTTTTAACACCATGTAAACATCAGGTTAGTATAGGTAAGTAATTGTGGTATTTGTATATGGTGTGTGTCACCTTTATATTTATCCCTTTTTGTTCTCCCTTTCCCAGGTGCCGCCCGTCTCTCTGATTGTGCTGATTGCCTGAGGAGTGGCAGGCTGAAGGCAATCAGCCTCAGTAGACGGGTGGTTAAAGCCTGGCATGTGACACACATCCGGGCGCCTCATTGTGTCATTTGCCAGTGACCAGAGTGGAGTGAGGTTGCCGGTGAAGTGTACTCTGTATGCAGAGAGCTGCTTCTGTAGATTTCAGGTAAAGAGCACTGGTTCCGAGCAGTGATGCCAGTAACTAGTTACTAAGTAACTAGTTACTCTAATCTGATTACTTTTTTCAGTAAATAGTCATCTAACTTGTTACTTTTTACAAGCCAGTAATCTGATTACAGTTACTTTTCCACATGGCTGTGAGTTACTATTTAGTTACTATCTCATAATGCTGATGATAAGAGAGCCAGGGGTTCAGCTAGACCGGAGATGGGACGCTCGCTCGCCCGCGCACGCACACACACAGCCACATACACATGTTTATGTTTATAGCTGATTTTAGAATGGCTTCAGCATGAAGTTAAATCAACTATCCAGTTAGTTTTATAGTGTAATTTGGCTACTTGAGAGAGAGTGAGAGAGTGAGAGTGAGAGTGAGAGTGAGAGTGAGAGTGAGAGTGAGAGAGAGATTCATGTTACGCGCGACTTGCGGATGGCAACTGATGGCTGATGCCGTCTCATGATGACCTGTCTGAGCTATCTGTTTTGACCTTTCCTGCACATTTTAACTGTTCTTCTATTTACTTATTTTATCCCAGAATGTATGTTTGTAAGTGTGAATAACAATAAACAAATAAACAAACCTGTCTGAGCAGCCAATCATGATTTATGACATTATGCACTTTCAATAAAGCATTATTTAAAAAGAAAACTGTTGTCATTCTTATGTTGTGGCAGCAGCAGGGGACGACGACGACGACTTCGTAACCTAGTTGATAGTCAAGTAATCAGTGAAGTAACTAGATTATTATTATTATTTTTATTTTTTCTGTTTCTGATTTCTCTGATTTTCTCCCCGTCCCAATTAGTCATTGTGCCAATGTGTACTTTTTAAAGGAGTAATCAGTCATCAGTAATCAGATTATTTTTACAAGTAATCTGTAGCATCACTGGTTCCGAGGAAGAATTCAAACTGGACATCGATGTCAGAGACAATGGCTCTTGAAGTTGGTAGGTTTATTCAGCAAACAGGCAAGGCAAGTTGACAGCAGATCACAGTTACATGGTCCATCTCGTGACAGCTACATTCTATTCTGTCCCCACTGGCTACCAACAGGCATGTTTTATAGTTTTGTCGAATATACATATGTCTGGCACGCCCTCCTATTCAAACCAGCTGGTTCTAGGACACAGTGGGCACAGGGTGTCCTGGTGAGTGAGTTAGGGGTGTGTGTGTTAATCAAATTAATTGTGTGTGTGTGTGTGTTTTTGTGTGTGTGTGTGTGTGTGTGTGTGTGTGTGTGTGTGTGTGTGTGTGTGTGTGTGTGTGTGTGTGTGTGTGTGTGTGTGTGTGTGTGTGTGTGTGTGTGTGTGTGTGTGTGTGTGTGTGTGTGTGTGTGTGTGTGTGTGTGTGTGTGTGTGTGTGTGTGTGTGTGTGGCTAGTGTGTGTGTGTGTGGCTAGTGTGTGTGTGTGGCTAGTGTGTGTTTCTGTGTGTGTGTGTGTGTCTGTGTGTGTGTGTGTGTGTGTGTGTGTGTGTGTGTGTGTGTGTGTGTGTGTGTGTGTGTGTGTGTGTGTGTGTGTGTGTGTGTGTGTGTGTGTGTGTGTGTGTGTGTGTGTGTGTCTGTGTGTGTGTGGCTAGTGTGTGTGTGTGTGTGTGTGTGTGTCTGTGTGTGTGTGGCTAGTGTGTGTGTGTGTGTGTGTGTGTGTGTGTGTGTGTGTGTGTGTGTGTGTGTGTGTGTGTGTGTGTGTGTGTGTGTGTGTGTGTGTGTGTGTGTGTGTGTGTGTGTGTGTGTGTGTGTGTCTCCCTTCTAGGGTGTTTCTAGTTATTTGCATTGTTTACAATGAGGTGGGGAGACAATTAATTCAACATATAGCTGTGGTTTCCTGAATATGGTGTGGTCCCATGTTGTCTCAAATTGAATCAAAGCTAAGTTGATACACTTTTCTTTATCAATCTAATTGTAACTTAATACACTTAAGACACTTCTGTTTGTTTGGTGTTTACCCCGTTATTTAGTGTTTGTCTCATCATATTCCTGTCTGTCCTCCCCTTCCCTTTTCCCTTGTATTAAATATTGTTTTGGGTTTAATTCCCCTCCTTATTATTTAATAAATATGTTTACTTTTGAAAACGCCTTGTCGATTTTCTGCCGGGACCTGTGCTTAGAAGCACTCACTGGACGGGCTGGCTTCACAACAGCCGCAGCCCGGTCCAGGTATTTGTGTTAGGTCAGCAGACCTTTGGTTGTGACACTCGAGTTACTTGATTACAAAAGATCATTGAGGCAAAAAGAATTTGCTCAAGGCCTGATTTAACCCACAACGCACTGTGTTTCACATGGATGATAATTACTGTTGCACAACGCGCTTCCACTGTGGAACGTGAACGTGAAGAGATTTCAGGCCCTAGAAAACACCAGAAACTGTTTGGGATAATTTCAAGCTGAAAGAAAAGGTAAACTCTGTACTCGAACTAGCACCACAATAGCACCTTGTCAATGCTTCAGCATCTCAGCAGAAAGCAGCCAGTGGACGGGCTGGCTTCACAACAGCCCGGTCCAGGTATTTGTGTTAGGTCAGCAGTGTGTGTGCCGACACAAGGTAACGTTGTCATTAGCATTTAACGTAAATCTATAATGTTATGATTGCTACAGTAGTTTAAATTATGGCTAGCAAAGAATGTAAGTTAGCGTTAATTATGGCTACATGTAATGGCTGGTTAAGAACATAAATCGATGGTGGCTAGTTATTATGTTAAGATATCTACGTTATCTAAGTTGCTCAAGAAAATAACCATAGATAATAAAATGCTGCAGTCAAAATTCTAAAAAGGAAAAGACTGGTCTTATTTTCTCTTTTGTATATTTACTATTGCTCGAATTCGGGCCGTCATGCCCGTCGCAGCACTTTGCGAGTGTCTACCGGCTCGGGCTGCATTTTTCGCAGATTATGTAATATACCGTTCGAAACTTGAATCGGCCACCTTTCACTCGACCAATTCCGTGCCTCGGTTCTTGAGTTCCATGACGATATGTCAGGCGAGCGTCTTTTTACAGGCTGCGCATCAAATTACCATGTATACGCTCGATAACTGACCAAAATGGCGAAAATGATTGGTCAGCGCTGTAGCCAACGATCGTTGGGTGCAAATATAGGAAGTAGGCGAAAGTTGACGAGCGAAATTGAGTTGTGACTCAGACTTCAGAACGCACAGAGGTGGATGACCACGGAGGATTCAGGCTATGGAACCGCAGTATTTTCCAGCTCATACCTCTATGCTGGAATAATGGAATCTGGAATCTGGAAACCACTAAGGAGAAATGTGAGTACACAAGTTCAAGTTCAACTCAAGTTCAAACCTCTGTTACTCTATTTCATTAGCACCAAAAGTGATTATCCTTTTTTGCATTAGTAACTTCAGAATGTTATCTTTCAAAAGAGACCAGGCTCATGCATGTGCTATAAGTATAAAGCTAAGCTTTGCAAAAAAAGTATGCAGTCCTCAAGTAAAAGAAATGGCAACTTTTCTGCCTGCCTGTAAAGCAAAAGTTATTTCTTATCCGATTACTCGATTATTCAAAATATAATAACGGGTAGAATACTTGATTACTAAAATAATCGATAGCTGCGGCCCTACCCAGCACAGCCATGGCTCAGGGAAAAATGAGGTAAAAAAAAGGGTTTATCCACAGTTGTTTTTTGCACAGAAACACAGCATTTATCCACATAGATAGGGGAGCAAAGTCCTGTTAACCTGCAACACAAACAAGGATTCAGTTGCGCCAGGATAACATTACTAGAAAGGTGGTATGAGGTATTCCATCATAGGACCACATGAACTGCAGCAGGTGTTCCCTCATTCCTTGGTTAATGGAATCTAGCTCCCCCATAAGAGTGTGGGTAACCATCAGTAACACTTACTGCAGCTCTATTCTATACCTTGCTATTCAAACACCATCCTTTTTCTTTTTTTTACCTCAACCACTCTAAGAAAAAATAAGGAATAAAATGTTTTGGAGAGGTACTTCAGGCACTGATGAGAGTAACTGCCCAGAAAATGGCATTAAGTACTTGTTTCACTTCCATGATTCCTAATGGAGCAGACCGTTATTCTAATGGGATACCCAGAGGCGGCCATTGCCATGTCTCACCTGTTTCAATTGAAATGGGCCCTGCAAGCTGGCAGAACAGTCCTTTCATTTGTGCCAGCTTGACTAACATCACCTGACCTCTCAAGCACACATTCCACAGCTCATGTGAGGATTCGCCGTTTCCCTGGACCTTTAATTCCCTGTCTCCTCACCTCACCAGCCCCCACCTTTGGACTTTCCCTGTCTACTCTCCTCAACAGCCCCCACCCTTGCGATGTTTTACTCTCCTCTGCTCTTCACCAGCCCCCACCCTTGGACTACCTTTCACAGCTGTCATAAGTTATGATTAGCGCCCCAGAGGGCTTTAAATACCTGGACCTCCCCTCCAGTCCTTGTCGGGTCGTTCTGTATGCTGGTTCGGTGTTCTGGACTCTGTATCTTTATCTGTGTTCAGTGTTCATGGAGTCCTGGACGTTACCATCACCTGCCGCGTCTCCGGCGTGAGACGACGTGCCAGCCATCACCACCTGTCGCCGTTTGCCTGGAGTGGGACACCGTCTGCGCTCTCTAATCCTCTACGGGAGGTTTTCCAGTGTTCCCACTCCAGATGTCAAGCCGGCGGGCATCGCTTCCTATTCCACGGGAGGATGCGTCTCTTCGCCCCGGTCCCCTGGGACCCCGGTGTTCTGCGCTGCCAGTCTGCAGCATCCGAGGGGGGATCTCCGTGCCAGGCCTGGAGTGGTGTAGTTGTTATGGTTTGTAACCGACCCCAATCGCACAACACAAGACAGGTATGAGAGTGAGCCAAAACAGGGCATTTATTCATTACAAAACAAAAGGCGGCACTGTCCCTTTAAGGGAGAACACAAAAACACTGGAGTCAAAGAATATAGGGAAAATGCGGCACTGTGCCTTTAAGAGGCGAGCAGGCTAAGGGGCTAAGGCTAAGGGACAGGGCCAGGGCAAAAAGTCAAGGACCAGGACCAGGGGGCACTGGAGAGGGGGAACAGGGACAGAGGCCCGGAGAGGCGGGCTGGAGACAGGGACAGAGAACAGGGTTAAGGCCTTGGACAGGGCGAGGGCCAGAGCTGCTTACAGGGATGGCAGGGTTCCGACGGCGGAGGCCTGGCACGGAGATCCCCCCTTGGATGCTGCAGACGGGCAGCGCGGAACACCGGGGTCCCAGGGGACCGGGGCAAAGAGACGCATCCTCCCGTGGAATAGGAAGCGATGCGCACCGGCTTGACGTCTGGAGTGGGAGCGCGCCGGCTTGACGTCTGGCCTGGCACGGAGATCCCCCCTCGGATGCTGCAGACTGGCAGCGCAGAACACCGGGGTCCCAGGGGACCGGGGCGAAGAGACGCATCCTCCCGTGGAATAGGAAGCGATGCGCGCCGGCTTGACGTCTGGAGTGGGAACACTGGAAAACCTCCCGTAGAGGATTAGAGAGCGCAGACGGTGTCCCACTCCAGGCAAACGGCGACAGGTGGTGATGGCTGGCACGTCGTCTCATGCCGGAGACGCGGCAGGTGATGGTAACGTCCAGGACTCCATGAACACTGAACACAGATAAAGATACAGAGTCCAGAACACCGAACCAGCATTCAGAACGACCCGACAAGGACTGGAGGGGAGGTCCAGGTATTTAAAGCCCTCTGGGGCGCTAATCATAACTTATGACAGCTGTGAAAGGTAGTCCAAGGGTGGGGGCTGGTGAAGAGCAGAGGAGAGTAAAACATCCCAAGGGTGGGGGCTGTTGAGGAGAGTAGACAGGGAAAGTCCAAAAGTGGGGGCTGGTGAGGTGAGGAGACAGGGAATTAAAGGTCCAGGGAAACGGCGAATCCTCACAGTACCCCCCCCTCCACGGGAGCCACCGGGCGACCCAAAAAATCAGACAGCGGGGCAGGGGACATGACAAAGCAACAAACAAAAAAAATTGGGCCATGCTAGCAGGGGAAGCTGCACCTAAAGTGGGGCTAGCAGAGGGACTGGGTAGCTGCCAGAGCATTGCTAGCTACAGGGCCTATGCTAGCTGTACTGCTACAATAGCATAGAGGCTGCGCTAGCTGCCGGAGCTAGGCTAGCAGACAGGGCTGGACTAGCAAAGGAGAACAAGCTAGCTGGAAGGACATTCCTAGCTGTGGGGAAACTGACCTTGCTAGCTGAAGGGGCAGTCCTAGCAGTGGGGAGACTGACCTTGCTAGCTGAAGGGGCAGTCCTAGCAGCGGGGAACAGGGTAGCTAACAGGGGAGCTAACGAGGCTAACAGGGGAGCTAACGAGGCTAACAGGGGAGCTAACAGGGGAGTCAACAGGGGAGTCAACAGGGGAACTAACAGGGGAACTAACAGGGGAACTAACAGGGGAACTAACAGGGGAACTAACAGGGAGCTAGAGGGAATTAGAGGGAACTAGAGGGAACTAAAAAGGGCAAACTCACATACACTGTCTGTGCTGGCTGGGGTCGTCGACGGGTCGGGTCGTACTGTTCTCACCTATTTTTGTGTTGGATTTACACTTTGGATTACCGTATTGTTTTTTCTCTGGACTCTGCTAACTGGTTTGTGGTACACCGAAGATCAAGTCACTTGGATATATACTGGATCAGTCACCTCTCTGCTTCTGTTGTGCACTGGGCTAACTCTGATTTCTCTCTCTCTCCGTTTCCACCGGGAGTGAAAGCTGGGAGGATCTGCAGAGCCGCTTCAGACGTCACAAGCCAATTCCTCACCACCACCTACTGGGAGTATCTGCAGAGCCGCAACAGTCTTCACATGCCAGATTCCCCGTTTGTTCGGTTGCTCAACTTCATTCCATCTTGTAACTCTGAAAATAAATACGCCCTTGCTTTGGCTAACTCTGAACAACTCTCTCTGTGCCGTTGCGTTTGAGGTCGATTACAAACCCTAACAGTTCAGCAGTTTCTCAGCAATGTCTGGGGTCTCAAAAGACTGTGGATCCTGACTGACCAAGAACACCCAACAACTCTTTTGTAATCTGGGGGCAAAAGTATCAAGTGATCAAGCATTTTTGTTGCACTCGACAAAAATGGCATCTGATAATAGGATTTGGTAGAGAGCGATAATCTGATAATATAGGATTTGGTAGAGAGAGGGAATCTGATAGATATGATTTGGTAGAGAGAGAGAATATGATAGATAATATAGGATTTAGCAGAGAGATAAACTGGTAGATAATATAGGATTTGGTAAAGAGAGAGTGTTAAAGATATTCATATATCTGTGTATTCTGTTATCTGCAATGAAGAGAGGTGCACTTCTCTCAGAAACAGGAAGTTCCTCTCTCCCTCTAACACAAGGCCATTTCCTGTGCAGGCATCCGTTTGCAACTTAATGTATAGTCAGCAGAAAGTAACATGTCAGCAGAATTAACTGTCTGTTAATTAACTGTCTGTTCGCGCCCTTTTTGTCACATGATGTTCCCCTTTGTCTCTGTCTTCCCCCTCTGAAATAAAACCACTGTAACAGGAAGTGTTCCTCAGTGTGCTCTGACCAGAGACACTCCCTGTTACTGCAGAACTTGTAATAAGAAACCTTTTGTCTTGTTGTTCTTTGAATACTGGATAAAGTGCATCTTGAAGCACAGTTCGACAGCTTGGTCCTTCGAGCCGGATGGCAAGATATCACCACCCAGAAGAAAGACACAGCAACACTGAAGTCTGCTGGCAGCCAGGGCCCTAGACGGCACTGTAAAGACCGAGGACGTTGAATTCATGCCCCGGCCAGTGGATAGGAACCGCCCCTCTCTTCTGGATGAAAGATTGACGCCATCCGACCAGAAAACCAGTTAACAACAACAACAAAACACGAGGGTAAGCAAAATCTATAACAAAATATTCATTAAAGACACATGGTTGCCGCTTACCTGAAAAAGGGCATTTAAAGGTTACGATAAAAAGTAATGCTAAAAATAAGTGTTTGTGAATGTTGTTGTGTATGGATTTGAAAATAAATATTCAGCTCTAGAAACACAGGTAGCCTTTACCAGGAATATGGCACTTAAAGTCACAAGAAATATTTCTGGGAAATAGTGACGTTTGAGTAAGTGTGTGAATATTTGTTGTGTACACGTGTGAATCCGTATATGGTATAATTCTAAGAGATACTAGAAGTTGGCTAAGGGAATTAACCTCATGAATTCAAAGATTGGAACAACTGTGTGAATCATAAACACCATGAGAGAGACCGCAGCGCCTCCTAGTGGAGATCTGTAGAAGCTTGTCTCTCACAGTTTCCAATCGACCAATAGGAGTCATTCATGAAGTTTCTACTGGGTTTTCTAAACTGAAAAAAGGTATCTCTGACAATATACATGAGTAAATAATATTGATCAACTGTAAAGATGAACAGTAATCAAACTACACCAGCAACACAAGACATGAAGTGTGAAGTGTGTTGTGGTAGAACAGACGAACCCGGCTGTTCCCCCATTGGTGAACAAGTAAATGAGCCGGGTCACACAGAGGCTGAGGAAGAGTTGAGGAGATTGGACGAATACTTACAACATGAGTTATCTATGACCAGTAACAGCGATTTCCAAGATAGTGATGAAGAAGAATGGGTAGTGGCGGAAATGATTACGTCAGCTTTGTGCCAAGCCGAAATGCATCATGAAGATGATGAAGACATCCCTCCGTTTAGTGACACAGAGCTTGAGGTAGTCGGTCTGCCTCCTTACAAAGCACCGGATGAGGCGGTGGTACCGGAATGGGGGTCATTGGGAAATGGGGGAGGGAGGCCAACAAGGACCTGAAATCTATATACCATTGTCAAGAGACAGAGACTGGGTTCGAAACCATCAGACTATCATGTGACTCTCTCTTGCGCATGACACGGCGTGACCTGTGAATCATAAATAAATAAATGAACTAACAGCCGACAGTAGTCGATGAATCCTCCCCCAAAGAAAAAAAATATATATTTAAGCGACCCTGGGATTTGGGTCGGGGTGTGTCACCCCCCCGGTCCTAATGGATCGGTCATTGGACTTGCAGCACCACTCATGAACATTACACCACTGCATTTGTGTTTATCTATGTTTATTAATTTGTTATCTGTGGTGCTCACTTGTTTGTTGTCTGTGTATCTGTTGTGCCCCATTGTCTAGTCTAGTGTATTCTCCCCCTGTTTCTGTATCTATGTGTTATTTAGTCTCCTCATGTTTCAGTATGTTACCCCAGGCTGTTTCAGTCTTTCCCACACAGCTGGGTCTTGTTTCCAATCACCCTCATGTGTCAATTAGTCTGTGTATATTAGTGTTGTTTGCCCTGCCCTCCTGTGCTCGATCATTGTTCATGTTATCCTCATCCTGTGTGCTGTCAACCTTTTGTTTCTCCGTTTTATCAGTGAGTCAATTTTGTATTGTTTGCCACGTTAAAGTAAAGTGCTTATTACTTTCTTCCACGACTCGTGCTTCATCTATTTTCATCCTGCACTACCTCTCCTCGTGTTAAATCTGCATACCGGGTTCTACTCCTCTCTACCATCGACATGCCAGCGAAACGCTCCAGGAATCGTAACAGAATGATCGAGCCACACCTGAACCCGGCAGAAAGGAGAGACGGAGCGAGCTTCGCGCTCGGGATCCTGGGAGCTTCGGTCCTGCGTGCCGTCCAGGCGACCGCTCGGGATCTGGCACCATGGGACGCAGTGGCCAGGCCAGCGGCGCCGATGACAACAGGTGCTTGCGGCGCGGTCACTGCTGTGCTGGATCCCTGGGTGAGGAGTCGCCTGGTCCGCAGGGGAGCGTCGGGGAAGGGGCGCGGATCCCGACGCCACAGCCCCAGGGGAGGGGGTTCCCAGGACTGCAGGTCTTCCTCGCCGGCCTGGTCGAGGTCTCCACCGCCCTGGGAGGTTCCGGAGGACGAGATACCACCATGGCAGACCTGGAGGACGACGCTGAATTCCGCTGCCGGAGGGACCCCGGTCGGGGGTCCTGCACCGCGTCCTGCCGCCAGGGAGCCTCCGGTTCGGGGTTCGGCGGTGGGTCTCGCCGGAGAGGAGACCCCAGCCCCAGGTCCTACTCCGGAGCCGTTGCCTTTACCCTCCATTCTTCCCTGCTCCAGCCCTCCTCGTCAGTCCCCTCCCCCCGACCCAGTTCCCAGGAGCCCCATTCCTCGACCCCCCTTCCTCCCCCTGCACCTCTGCGGAGGGGAGAGGCCTCCTTGGCGAGTCTCCCCGTACGTGGGGTCGTGGCTTAGTGCTGGGTGGGAACCAGAGGCCGGGCCCCCAGGTACTGCTCCTTGGTGCTGACTGTTGATTAAACTCACCCCGGGGTTGGGTCGGGGGTTCGTAACGCAGCGTCTCGGGGCTGAGGTCGGGGCTGTACTGTTCCTCCTGGTCCGAGATGGGTTCGTGCGTGTGGGCTTGATGTCCTCCCTCGTCCTCCGCTAGGCCTTGAAGTCTCTTGGTTAGTTTCTCTGCGACGTAGGCGGGTGCTTCCCGTTGGCTGGGTCCCGTGTAGATTGGTCGGGGAGGGGAAGGTGGTCTCGACCCTTGTCGTGATGATCTCCGGGAGCTCCGGGTGGAGGAGTGGGGAGTCGCCCTCTGGAGCGCTTGCTCCATCATCTGCGCCTGCAGACGGTCTCGTTCCGCCTCGCGCTGTGCATGGGCGGCATCGCGCTGTGCATTGGCGCGGTCTCGCTCCATGGTCTCTTCAGTCTGGGGGCGCCTCTCTTCCAGTCTGATGTGTTCGCGCTCGCTCTCTCGTTGCGCTTGGAGACGTTCTCTTTCCGTTGAAGAATATTCGCGCTCACTCTGTTGTTGCGCTTGGAGACGGTCGCGCTCACCCTGGATGCGGTCTCTTTTGGTTGAAGCTGTCAGCGTGGCGATCAGGACTTGCGCTAGCCTCTGGTCGGCCTCGCTTGGGGATGCCGCTGATGATGGTGATCTGGAGTTGACAGGGCTTGGCGTTGACCTGTTCTCTTTACGCGCTCCGAGGTCCATCTCGGAGGCGCGGTACTCTTTTCTTTGGTGCGCGCCGAGGTCCATCTCGGGTGCGCGTTCTGTACCTTCTTGCGCTCCGAGGTCCATCTCGGAGGCGCGGTCTTTATCTTCTGGCGCTCCGAGGTCTATCTCGGTGGCGCTGTGGTCGTTGGGCATAGTCAAGTCATGTCCCGCTTGTTTCCCCCCGTGAGCTAAGTCAGTTTCGCTTAAACCAGCTTGGGTCTCTACTAGTGGGGCCGACAGGTCGATAAGGTTGGGCATACTTAAGCTATTAATTTTATCCGTGCTTAACGTCTTTTTAGATAAGCTAGGAGGTAGATTTACAGCGTAATCCTCCAAGTGTGGAGGGGGCTGGCGCTGACGCCTAGGGCGTTCTAGTTTAGGAGAGCCGTTTGGAGAGTGTCCGCCGCTGGCCATATTACTATTAATATGATTAGTATTACTGATAGCCTCCGGCTCGAAGGACCAATTGTAACTGAGGGGTTACAAAACCCTGACTGTATTAAAGATTGTGATAGATTAAACCACTACTACATATTATTGTTATTACTTGCCAGACAGTACGGTTATTATGGCAGACACTCAAATAGACGGCACGGTGACAAAGAGATATCATTTACAGTATTTTATTATTATGCAGAGATACAACTGATTGTTTGATTGATTACTGGGTCGCTCTTTTATGGCGAATGATATTAGAAAGTCAGGAGTAGCAAAGTCAGTGGGAATGAATAATTCCTAGGCTAACTATACTAGACCGGACGCCGCATGGCGTGAGATGGCAATATAGTGGGGCAAAACGAGGGTATAGCTGGAGACTGGTGATTTCCTCCCACAGAGTTGTAAGCTCCAGAGGAATGAAGAATAGACGGATACTCAGGCTGGTCACTTGAAGAAAAGGGGGTTCTCATACGGATCCGGTCTTTATAATCCAAGTGCTCGGTAGCAGGGTAATAGCTGTAATCCAATGCCCGATAGCAATGATGATAGCCAGCCAGCTTCGTCCCCGAAGCTAGCCCGATGTAGAATCTTCAGGGTAGTTAAATCCAAACGACAATGGTATTAACGATGCTCTTCTCCACGGTACTACGTTTCCACAAATCACTATAATCCACCAATAATGGTTCTACAATATCGCCGCGGTAGGTTCCAATGCTCACATGTTCAATAGTTCTGCTGCTAGGTTCACCTCATGTTCGGATACTAACTACGTTAAGTCCACACACACTTGCTAAGGTTCACACTAGTTACTAAACGAACTAACTGCTTGTTAATGCGGCACACCGAACAAACTGCTGTACTACGAGCTCTTTACTTCACGTTAGGTTAGGTCGAACTTGACTCTGCTACTAGACGAACTCGGTTAACGTTACTGCGTTAACTGTAATGACGAACTGCACAATACGTTAGGTTCAACTGCTGCTACTTTACTTCTGACGAACTGCATTAGATTCACACTTTCACTTGTTCACTTCGCACTACTGCTGCTGCGCCTTCCACAATATATATACTTAGAGGGCTTTCTAGGGCGCAACCGAAGCTCTTGTTCGGAATCAATGCGCTGCCCAAGGGCATGTCTCAACTTGTCCAGACTCGTCTTTGAACTTGTCTGAGGGGCGCGATTCTTGGCGCCGCCAACGTCAAGGGAGTTATCCAATGAGGAAAGCGAATAATGCTATGATTCAAACGGAGGCTTAAAGGGATATAGCTTATATATATAAATAATATACAAGTTATATAAAACAATAAAACGTAGATTCTCAGTGTTAATCTGGCCCTTCAGAACACCTACTCTGCAATTATGGGTAGTTTACATCATTGGTATCTAATTTAATTATTTATTTATTTCCATTTGACGGCGGAAATGCCACTCAGAAAGGGTTAAAAAGGTCCACGCACAAATCACATGCACGAGCAAATCTAAAAGCTTATCAGACGCTAGCAGGGCCGTGACGTCACTTCAGGTGCAGGGCAGCGAGGGGCTCTGAGAGTCACACACAGCTAGTGGCAGGCAGAGAGCCTTGCTGCTACTAGCCGAGGAGTGATGAATGAAAATGTATCTGTTTCACCTAACACTATTGCTCCGTGATCATAGCCATCCATCTCTAAAGCTAACCACTATTTGTAAAAGCCACAACCACGTTACCATATTTGTAATAATGTAAATCATTGTGTCGTTGTACATATTGTGTATACAGCGTTAGAAGCTAACGTAGCTTAGCTTGGTAGCTATTGTGCTAACAACATGCTCCGACGTCTAGCTTGTTAGCCGGCATGAATGCCCGATTTTAAATGGTTCTCTCCTCTTTGTATACCTTTGTCCCCACAAGTATTCTGCCAGGGAACTTATGGACACGACAATAGTAGTAGTTATAAGGTGTTTGATCATTGTGTCGTTGTACATATTGTGTATACAGCGTTAGAAGCTAATGTAGCATAGCTTGGTAGCTATTGTGCTAACAACATGCTCCGACGTCTAGCTTGTTAGCCGGCATGAATGCCCGATTTAAAATGGTTCTCTCCTCTTTGTATACCTTTGTCCCCACAAGTATTCTGCCAGGGTACTTATGGACACGACAATAGTAGTAGTTATAAGGTGTTTTATCATTGTGTCGTTGTACATATTGTGTATACAGCGTTAGAAGCTAACGTAGCTTAGCTTGGTAGCTATTGTGCTAACAACATGCTGCAACGTCCAGTCTGGCTACCATGATAGCTATGAGCTAACTAACGTTACAAGCTCAAACACCTTATAACTACTACTATTGTCGTGTCCATAAGTTCCCTGGCAGAATACTTGTGGGGACAAAGGTATACAAAGAGGAGAGAACCATTTTAAATCGGGCATTCATGCCGGCTAACAAGCTAGACGTCGGAGCATGTTGTTAGCACAATAGCTACCAAGCTAAGCTACGTTAGCTTCTAACGCTGTATACACAATATGTACAACGACACAATGATCAAACACCTTATAACTACTACTATTGTCGTGTCCATAAGTTCCCTCAAAAATACAACCTGCAAGTTGGCCTTTAAAGTAGAAAAACTAAAGTAATCTGTAAAATAATACAGTGAATCTCCCGTGAAAAAAATAATTTGTTTACAGTGTAGAGGAAACACACCTTAAAAATACGTGTGTTTTAGGGCGGCTGAGTGGCGCAGTGGGCAAGTTGCTCGCCACTAACGCAGGAGATACTGGTATCGAGCCCAGCTCTCTGCGACGGCGTTGCTACCAGCTTGGCCGGTCGTCATACTAACACAATTGGCAGTGTTAGAGGGTGGGAAAGCCGGTGGGTGAGGATTGGACGTTGTGGACAGCAACACCTACAGGTCGGTTTGGTGACGCCTGTACAGCAGAAACAGGAAGTATTGGGGGCAGCGTGAAGGCGCTCCCATAGTCCAGCAGACTGTACACAGAGCAGACTCCGCGGATGTCCGCGCGGACTCTTGAGCTTTGATCTCAGCGGACAGCAGACCCACAGGCAGTGGCGGCTCTACCACTAGGGGCGCTAGGGCGCCGACCCACCTGCTGGCCAGCTGCTGTTAAATCAGAGAACAAGACAATAAAACTTTTTCGTTTTTGTGTTTTATAGCCCTATAAATAATATAAACATGTTTAAAATTAATAATATTTACTCATTTTAAGTATGTTTGTATTTCCAATGCACAATATAACGTTATTATCTAAATTAAAAAAACATCGTTTTCATGGGCAGGAAGTGACGTTTTTTTTTATTTTTTCGTATTTCTCGCCCGGGCAAGAAGCGATAGCGCTCTGCGTGCGCGTCACAGTTTGATCGCTGTCTCCGTCACAGCCAATCAGTGCATACGCCGTTGTGCGTTGAAATATGACTATTATGTTGGAATCCGAGCGCGATTTGAAGCGGTCTAGCCAGCAGCGTGTGAACTTCCGTGAAGAATTTCCATAGCCGCATTTCGCGGAGACGCTCTCTGATTGGCCGACGCGATGCCAGTTTTTTTCCATTGCCGCATTTCTCGGGTTGGCTTACAGAGAGCAGTTCAGTCGACTCGTCAACAACAACAGCAACTACACTGAGCTTAGGCACTCTTTCAAAGTTGGTTAAGGTTAGAGTTTGTCTTAGAGCATGGCGATAGAACGCCAGGTAGTTTGCAGGCTGTTCGAGGCGGAAATGGACAAAGACACAGCTCTTGGCTAACTAACAACAAGCTATATTATGGAGGCAGTGTGGAGGGACATGTATGGACAATGGATGGACATCAACACAGGCTGGATGGACAATGCCATGGAGTGTATATACTTTATCAACAAGCCAACAACAAGGTAGATTAGCGATCTTAACTCTAGTTTAATACATGATACGTTGTCTACTGATGCCGCATAACGTTTTAACGTTACAGCTACTGCTAGCTGTTAGCTCCGTTAGCTTAGCTGGCCACTTAGTGCATGGAAACGGAGTAACGTTAACGTTTAAACGTTATGTCGAGGTCATACAATACTACAGTCGACATAAGGTTAACGTTACCCCGTTTCCATGTGCGTGTTTGTGTTGCTGCTGATGCATAATGAATGAATGGTGAGTTGTTTAAAATGACAACATACATGTGTTAATTATTTGATTTGATTGATCCGAGAGACAGAGAGATTGTCTATGTTTGAATGAATGAATGAATGAGAACTTTATTAACAGATTGCAGAATGGGTACAATACAGTACGGCTCAATACACACAATTGTTAAGGGGATGCAGACCAGAGAAAGACGTTTGTCTTGTTTACATCAGGGTCCCAGATTTTCGATTCATATCGATAGTTTAATAGCTAGCCTTGGCTCGTTTAACAATATGCAAAATATGTGTACAGCCCTGTACTCATACTGAAGTTATTCTTGGTATATAATAGGTCTGATTGTGTAACGAATCGATTCCACGTCGCGCTGTGTGTGAGAGAGAGAAGGAGAGAGGGAGAGATCTGCCTGTGTTTGTAGACGGGCGAGTTTTGTTTCTAACTTTTCTATTTATATATTGTGTTTCAAGTTGTGAATTAGAGTCTAGACTATACTTTATTTGACTGGTTGTGTGTTGTTGTAGTAACAGCTGAGCGACTCGTTCATAAGAGCCGATTCATTGCAGTGAGCGTGAGTCGAATCGCTCACGTCTTGCCATGAGTGTTGCGTGGTACTGTACTGTACTGTACAAAATATTTGGTATAGCGCCCCTAGTGGCGAAGTACCCAGCGGCCACTACTGCCCACAGGTGCGACGCTCCTATTTTTTCTCAATTTTACAATTTTTTGGTGTCACACAAAACGCTGCTCGGCGTTTTGGTGAATGAATGAATGAATGAAAACTTTATTTAACAGATTGCAGAATGGGTACAATACAGTACGGCTCAATACATACAATTGTTAAGGGGATGCAGACCAGAGAAAGACGTTTGTCTTGTTTCCATCAGGGTCCCCCATTTTCAATTCATATAGACATTTATGACATACACAACATACATGACATTTATGGCATAGGGACATATAGGTATTTAGTACTGATACATTTGTGACATAGGCGGTATTCAAATATACAGTACTGTTACCCCTAGATCCTGACAGAGTATATACATATGATGGGGAGGGGACTGTACATTAGGAGGGGGTGGGTGGGTGGGAGGGAAATATACATACGGCGGGGAGGGAATATATACATGCGGTGGGGAGGAGACTGTCTATTAGGAGGTGGTGGGGGTTTTGGGCATTTACGGTGGCCAGTTTCGAATTGCAGCCTCCCGTAGGTGCTCTTTAAGAGCGGTTTTGAATGTGGGCAGGGATTCACATTCCTTTACAGCTTTGGGTAGGGCGTTCCACATTGTTGTGGCATAATTGCGAAACGTGTTTAGTCCCTTGTTTGAGCCGAATCTGGGTTTCACATGATTTGTTGAGCTTCCTCTGGTGTAGTGGTTGTGGTATTCACTGACCTTTGGGAAGTATTTTGACATGTACATGGGCACCCCGGTCGTATAGTGTATCTTGTAGACCAGGCCCATTGCAAGTTGCTGTACTCTGTCGTCTACTCTAAGCCATCCTAGGTTGGCAAAGTGGGCAGGGGTGAGGTGGGTTCTGGGGTTCAGGTCAAGCAGTAGTCTGACCAGTTTGTTTTGTGATGTTTGTAATTTTGTTTTAAGCGCCTTTGAGGTGCTTTGGTACCATTGACATCGAACTGCATTTAATGTGACGCCGCGCGAGCGATTGGTGGCGCGAGGAGAGAGATGAGCCCGTGAAGCTCTTCTCTTCTCTCTCTCTCTCTCTCTCTCTCTCTCTCTCTCTCTCTCTCTCTCTCTCTCTCTCTCTCTCTCTCTCTCTCTCTCTCTCTCTCTCTCTCTCTCTCTCTCTCTCGCTGATAATGTTCCCTCCAGTCTGTTCTGCCAGTACAGTAGAACAGACAGAATTGTGGGAAATGTAGTAAAACTGGTGCGAGAAATGTAGGAAATAGACCGCGGACGTCCGCTGAGATCTGCTCGACTATGAAAGCTCAAAGAGCCGCGCGGACATCCGCGGAGTCTGCTCTGTGTACAGTCTGCTGGACTATGGGAGCGCCTTGAGCCTCCCACCCGTTACTCCTCGCCACTGAGAGTTCGAGCTGTCTGGTGAAAAGATGCGACAGGCTGCCTCCTCGTGTACCGGAGGGGACACGTGATGCAAGGCTTCTATCCTCACTACAGCCGACCAGTGGGAGGCATAGTCTAGCAACGTTCAAGACAGGGGAGGGAAGAATTGGAATTACGAAATTGGGATGGGAGAAAAATATAAAAATAAGGAGAAAAGGTGGATAAAAAGAAAATATGTGTGTTGCCCAAGTTGTCCACCTATTATCTCTACCAGCCCGCCCTAATATAGCAGGCTAAAGCGGGCCCCGTCTCCAACTGGTACCTCACTGCTAAATTTGTAGCTGTCCAGGAGCTGTCCAGGAGACATTAAATCAGTGGATGAAAGATTCAAGATTCAAGATTCAAGATTGTTTATTGTCATATGCACAGTTAAACAGACAGTTTGCCATTCAATGAGAATCTTACTTTGCTAGTCCACCCTTCACACAAAATCACACAATACTTAACTTAAACATATTTAAATACAAGCGAGTGCTAGAAAATAAGGTAAAATAGATACAAATATATATACAAGGCACAGTGAGTTACATTGCACGTTCCGATCAGTATTTACATGTGAATGGAGGTGACAGTGGGTCACAGCAGCAGTTAAGAGTGTCTTTAGTGATTCATAGTTCGGGGGGAAGGTTGTGACAGTGTGTTCACAGCAGTAATCAGGTCAGTGTCTGCCGAGAAGGTGGGGGGGTATAAAGAGTCTGGTGGCCTGTGGGTAGAAACTGTTTGTCAGTCTCGTAGTTCTGGCTTTCAGACTCCTATATCGCCTGCCTGATGGCAGGAGGTTGAAGAGTCTGGAGATTACTTGAATTGCAGTGTGTAAACAGGATGCTGTGTGTAGGACTTTGAATCTTGAATCTTGAGGTCTCTTTTCTCAATTGTTTATGAGCATGTTTGCTGCTTGTTAAAGCATTCCTCAAGATTCAGAGTTAATTACCTTTCTAATCAATATGAGATTGTATGACATCCATGTTGTCGTGATTCCATTTGAGTTGGGACTCCAGCAAGTGGAATAGTCTGTAATGAAGAGGGCAATTATGCTCTCAGTAAGGATTCATTGATTTCCTGTTTTATTTTTATTTGATTGGAAACAAATAAATTCGTTCTTACATAAAATTCTTTAAAAGCGCTTATATCATTATCCCGTTATAGAAGGCATAATGAGATTGTAAATTAATCATGCTTGTTACAATTTCGGATTAAAAGAAACTCAGTAATTTGCGTTCGAATTGAGAGAGCGTGAGTTAAGTTAATGATGTTGCAGTTTTTGGGTTTCCACTTTCCACCCTCTGTATGAAATGTGTTACAGCTCCCACCAAGTATGACTCGGTTCCCTTCGTTCGTACCAAAGAGCCGTTCAAAATAATCGGATTGTTCGTGAACGTCACATCACTAATTATATTCTATTATTCTCTATTACTATTGCATTTTGATTCATTTATTGGAAACAAATGATAGTATTGTAGCGTTCTGTCGTACCCGTATTGTTAGGAAGAATGAGGAGTGGTTCATGTTTCTTTTGGGTTATTTAATTCCACTTCAATGAGTACATACAGGTCAATACCTCACTCGGTAGGAACACACACAGCTTCCTAGCTTCACGTATATTCCATCAACACAACGTAACTTCCGGTGCCACCTCCTATAATAATAATACATCTATTTTATATAGCGCTTTTCCAGGTGCTCAAAGACGCTTTACATGGGCAGGAGAGACAAACTATTGCAAAACAATCTCTCCCGGGGGGAAACACACCCCCCGGGTACAGTGACACACAAGACCCCAGATCATTACACTATCCCCCCCCTTCTGAGCTCTCGCCCCGAGAGACACATCAACAATAGCACATTCACAATAACATTTTCCATTTCAAGCAGAACACACTTTTTTTTTCTCTTTTTTACACAAAGTCCTTGAAACGACCTGGCGGCAGCCTCCGCCTCTGCGGACGCGTTGTCCCTGCCCGAAGGACTGAATCGACCTGCTGCTGCTGAACAGGAACCGTCCGGGGAGTGCCATGTCTGTCCCGCACCGGGGACACAGTCTGTGATTCTGAGGGGCCCCCTGTATGGGAAGAGGGGACACCCCCCGCTGGTGGACCACGGTGCACTCCCCTCGAACGGCGGTTACATCCGGCCCCAGTGGTGGTCGGAACACTGTCTCTAGGTGAGGCCGCTGGGAGGGCTGGGTCTTGCAGTGGGAGGCAATCCCCTCTGTACGGGGCCAGTCTGTCTCTGTGAAGAGCAACTTTCCTCCCCCTGAGCGGCAATTGTACCCTGTATACCACCTCCCCCACCCTCTCTAGCACCCTACATGGCCCTTGCCAGTGACAGTCCAGTTTAGGGCACCGCCCCCTCTTCCTCCGAGGGCTATACACCCAGACCAGTTCCCCGGCCTGGAAATGCCTCCCCTTAGCCCGCACATCATAGTTCCTTTTTTGTCTCATGCCCGCCTTTTCCAGCTGACCCCGGGCAAAGTTGTGGGCGGACTCCATTCGATCCTGGAGTCTCCTGGCATACTCCCTCCCCGGGGGAACGGGGGGAGTGTCAGGGGGCTTGCCAAACGCCACCTCCGTCGGCGTCCGGAGCTCCCGGCCCAGCATGAGCAGTGCTGGCGTGCAGGAGGTGGACTCCTGTACAGCGGATCGGTATGCCATGAGAACGAGGGGGAGGTGCGTGTCCCAGTCTCGCTGGTGCTCTGCTGTGAGAATGGCTAGCTGCTTGCCTAGAGTCCTATTGAACCTTTCCACTAACCCGTCACTTTGTGGGTGCAGAGCAGTGGTTCGGGTCTTCTTGGTGCCTAGCTGCTCGCACATGGTGGCAAAGACATGTGACTCAAAATTTCTCCCTTGATCGCTGTGGAGGGTTTCCGCTGCGCCGAACCAACTGAACATGCCCTCCACCAGTGCGTCAACCACAGTCTTGGCCTCCTGATCCGGCAACGCATATGCCTCCGGCCATTTGGTGAAATAGTCCATGGCGACCAGCACGTAGCGATTGCCATTGTCCGTGCACGGAAACGGCCCCATAACATCCACCGCCACTCTCTCCATGGGGCCTCCCACCCCCAGCTGTTGGAGTAGTGCGTGGGACTGATCAGGTGGGCCCTTGTATGCTGCGCAGAGGTCGCAGCGGCGACACAAATCCTCTACATCCCTTTTAATCCGTCCCCAGTAGAACCCCTGACGGAGGCGGCGGAGAGTCTTTGTGATGCCAAAGTGCCCAGCCCCCACGGTGCCATGGGAACTTTTTAACACAGTCTCTCTCATTGCTTTGGGGACCACCACCCGCCACCTGTTCTCTCCCGTAGCCGGCTCCCTCCACGCTCTCTGTAGAACCCCGTCCCACACCCGCAGAGCCGCAAAGTCTGCCCACAGTCCCTTTGTAGCAGTGGTACCCCCTACCACCTCCCCCCAGGGTGGCTTCTGACCTGACTCTACCCATTGCAAAACAAGTTTTAAATCAGGGTCCTGCTCTTGCTGCGTTCGCCACTCCGCTTCTCCGATCACCTGCAGCTCCCTGCAGACCGGCCCGTCGCCCTCGTGCTCGGGGCATATTGTTACCTCCTCCCGGAGCTCTCTCTCTCTTGCCTCCCTCTTCTCACAGTATCGACACCCCTCCGGAGCACAGGGCCGTCGGGACAGGGCGTCAGCGTTGGTGTGGCGGACGCCGGCCCTGTGCTCAACGGTGAAGTTGAAGTCTGCCAGCCTCTCCAGCCAGCGGCACACTTGCCCCTCCGGCTCTCGAAAGGACGTCAGCCACTGGAGAGCGGAGTGGTCAGTTCTGATTGTAAACGGCGGCCCACAGAGGTAGTACCGGAAGTGTTTAACTGCCTCAACGACAGCCAGAAGCTCCCGGCGGGTGACGCAGTAATTCCGCTCCGCTTTGTTGAATGTGTGGCTGAAGTAAGCCACCGCTCTTTCTCCGTCCGGCCCCACCTGAGACAGCACGGCCCCCATACCCACGTTGCTGGCATCCGTGTCCAGGACAAACGGCAGGGAGGGGTCTGGGGGTCGAAGCACAGGTGCTTCTGTTAGTCCTTTTTTTAGGAGGTCAAACGCCTGCTGACACTCAGGCGTCCAGGTGAAGTCAGCGCCTTTCTCCTTCAGTCGAAATAGGGGCTCAGCGATGCAGGAGAACCCCCTCACAAACCTCCTGTAGTATGAGGCGAGCCCCACAAAGCTCTCGAGCTGCTCTTTGTTTGCGGGGGTGGGCCACTCTTTGACCGCCTTTATCTTCCCCTCCTGCGTGCTGATGCCCTCTCCCGTCAGTTTGTGTCCCAAGAACTCCACTTCTCTCCTCATGAAGTGGCACTTGTCGGGGTGAAGTTTCAGTCCTGCCTCGGCTATCCTCCCCAGGACCCGTCTCAGCGTCTGGAGGGCCGCCTGGAAGGAGCTGCCGTGGGCCAGTATGTCGTCCAGGTACACCACGCACTCCTCTGGAGGAATGCCAGCCAACACACTCTCCATTAGCCTTTCAAACGTGGCTGGGGCGTTACACAGCCCGAAGCTGAGGACACGGAATTGCCACAGCCCCCGCGGTGTGCAGAAGGCTGTCTTAGGTTTAGACTCTGGGTCGAGGGGCACCTGCCAGTAGCCAGCCCGTAAGTCTAGTGAGGATAACCAGGACGACCCAGCCACTGTGTCTAGCGCCTCATCAACATGGGGCATCGGGTAAGAGTCTTTCTTTGTCACCTTGTTCAGTGGTCTGTAGTCGACGCAGAATCTCATTTTGGAAGTGTTCTTCTTCTTTACCATCACCACTCCCGAAGCCCAGGGACTGGCAGAGGGCTCTATGATGCCCGCCCGCTGCATCTCATCAATGGCGCACTCTGCAGCTTCTCTGTACGCCATGGGAAGGCGGCGGGGTGGTGATCTGATAGGCCGGGCGTCCCCTGTGTCTATTTGGTGATGCACCAAGTGAGTGCAGCCAATTTCAGCATCTGTCAGTGCAAAAATGTCCTTGTACTCATTTAGCAACTGCCACAGCTCCTCTCGCTGTTCCGGCTCCAAGTGGCCACCGTTGCGTTCCCATATGCCCCTCACAACTGCTAGCCTGTCAGCCTCTTCCTCCATGTTAGGCTGCGCCAGGGGGAGGGGGCCCCTGGGTGTAAATGGGGCTGCTGATGGGGACAGGGGCGTACTGCCAGCAGGTGCAGGGAGCTGTCTGTCAGGGGCAATGGGCATGGGGGGTGTGCGTTCAGCCGTCGAGTGGGCAGGGGAATATCTCAGGCGGGTATTCCGGGAGCGGGAGCTACCGTGACTGTCCAGGGGCTCGCAGAATGAAACTGTGTCTCTGCTGCCCTCACTGCCAGTGGCGCTGACCTCGGAGGAAGTGGGGGGGATATCATCTCAACAGTGGGGCCCCCAGGGAAACTCAATGTGTTCTCCCCCAGGTCCAGCAGGCATCGGGCAAACTTCAAAAAGTCTAGCCCCAATATGCAGGGGTCCTGCACCTCTGCCACCCACACCCGGAACTCCACCGACAGGCCCCCCACTGTTATGACCACATTTCCCTTCCCCAACATGGGGGCTAGCTCACCAGTCACTGTCCTCAGCTGCACCGACGTCTGCTCCAGCTGTGTCCCCACCGGGACCACGTCGGGCCTCATCAGTGTCGCAGTCGAACCCGTGTCCACCAGGGCCGAACACGGCGCCCCAGCCAGGGTGACGGGAACATAGCAAAAGTTGCCTGCATGCATCCAGCACACTACCATGACTCAGTGTCAACGTCTGCTTCTGGGGGGAGTAGAGCCCCACCCCCCGGCTGTGCTGATTGGCTCCCTCCGCTGGAGGCAGAGCAGCATGGGACATGGCGCCAGGGATCCGCTCCGCCCCATCTACACGGACCCCCTGCCGTTTCCCTGCCTCTCCTGGCGATTGCTGTAGTCCCTACGGAGATGCCCGGGTTGGCCACACCCCCAGCAGCGCATGGGCCCCGGTGAATGAGCCGCACCTCCTTGTGGTTGCAATGTTACGGCACGCACCAGCTCTGTCATCCGCTCCATCATTGCGCCCACCCACTCCGGCTCCCTTGGGCCGCTCTCCCTCGCAACCCTCACCGTGGGAGGGGCCTCCCTCACGCCCTCCTGTGTGGTCTCGCCCTGCAGGTCTTCTCTCTCCAGCGCCAGCTCCAAGGCCCCCTGCAGCGTGCTCGGGTGCCGCAGCTGAACCCGCTCACGCAGGTCTCGCGGCTCGATGGCGCGGACAAACTGATCCCTGGCATACTCACTCAACACCGCGGGGGGCATGTGGCCGTATGCCCGTCTCGTGAGTGTCTCAATGTCAGTTGCCAGTGCACGAAGGGACTCACCGGGCCGTCTGTGCCGGTTACATAGCTCTGTGACCACGATGCTTTTATTGTCACATCGACCGAAACGCCTCTGCAGCGCCCCCACCACAGCTCCATAGTCTCTCAGCTCTTCCGGTCCCAGTGCACTCAAACATGCCAGGGCATCATCCGTGAGGGACAAAACGAGACGGGCAGCCTTTTTTTTTATTGTCCATCGGCCAGCCATTCAGTTCGGCTGCCAGCTCAAATTGCATAAAAAACGCCTCCAGACTGCCTTTACCCGAATATTTCAGCGCCTGGTCTGCTCTCCATCCGCCGTGTGCACCTCCACATGGTGCCACGCTCTGCATGTCATTCCTACCGGACGCCGCCGGGTGGAGTACCAGCGCCGCCGTCGCGTGGCCATCACTCTCCCGTCCTCCGAGATTGCCAACCCCGACCTGCATTCTTTCCAGGTCTGGAAGTCCACTTGACAGACCTTCATCCTCCCTCTCCTGTTTAATCTCGTGGCGTGGCTCTTCTTTTGCCGTCATTGCTAAGATAACGTGACGTAGCTAGCCAAACAGCGGAGCTCCACAGGGTACACAGTGTGCGTCAATCCGAGTTCACTGATCCCACTTCAGACACCAAATGTATCGTTCTGTCGTACCCGTATTGTTAGGAAGAATGAGGAGTGGTTCATGTTTCTTTTGGGTTATTTAATTCCACTTCAATGAGTACATACAGGTCAATACCTCACTCGGTAGGAACACACACAGCTTCCTAGCTTCACGTATATTCCATCAACACAACGTAACTTCCGGTGCCACCTCCTATCTCTCCTGGGGGGAAACACACCCCCCGGGTACAGTAACACACAAGACCCCAGATCATTACAGTATTCTCAAAATGTATATTATCCTCGAAAGGCACTATATCAAATCAGAAAATGTTTCAGTATTCACACGACATTCTTCAACTTCAGCTCTGTAAGCAAGAAGCTCAGCCGCATCTGCACAGTCAGAGATATTTCCCAACGCGTCAACGAAGGATGAATATAATAATAATAATAATAATAATAATAATAATAATAATAATAATAATAATAATAATAATAATAATAATAATAATAATAATAATAATAATAATAATAATAATAATAATAATAATAATAATAATAATAATAATAATAATAATAATAATAATAACTTTATTTGTATAGCACCTTTCATACACGGAATTGCAGTTCAAAGTGCTTTTCAGTAAGAAATAAGACATAACATCTTTGTAAAACAAGCAGCAAGAGCAAAGCATAAAGTGAGATAAAATAATGCATATATATTAATCAAATCATATCAGAACCTCACGTTCCAATAGGCTTCTGTAATCTGTTACAAAACATGATAAAGGTCAGAGTATCCACCCAGCGGATAGTGGGGCGTAGAGGTAAAAGTAAAAATAAGTAAAATAATAGCAAGGGTAAAATGAGCAGACATATAAAATCACAGTTTTTCACATTCGGATCTAACATCCCAACAGGCCACCTTGTTTATGGTTTGATTCAGTTTTAGCAGAATAGAAAATACATGAATGATGAAATGAGCACATAAAGTGGAGACAGTTTTTTACAGTGCAATAAAATAGTTCTGGATTACTGTTTAACAGTTCAAAGTGGTCTTTGCCTTCTGTTTGGTATCCACAGTTTAAAACCTGACAGTCTTCCCTCTTGTTACCCATGTTGACCCTTCGAACCTCCCACTCAGGGCAAACCTCCCTCTCAGGGCGCAGTTCCCTCTCTCGGGGCGCAGTTCCCTCTCTCAGCGCGCGGTTCTAGGCCTGGGCTGGGTCTTACTGCAGTTTTAAAGCCTGACAGTCTTTCTTGCTTGATACCCACACAGTTTAATACCCAACAGTTTCAAACCTGTAATAAAAAGCTAGACAGAGTCAAATAGTGCAGTGCAATACAAATTATAATAAATAATAAAGACACCAAGACTTGGTCTGTAAAGCCTTTCACATTTCCTGCTCACGGTCCCAAAACGTCCCGCCTATCTGTGGGAAAACAGGAATTGACTAGTACGGATGTCCAGCCACAGGATATATAAAATAAAAGAGAATAAAAACATAAAAACATGGGGAATAAAACATAGAGAAATAGTGCAATGTCAATCACAGAGAAATAGTGCATGAAATAGTGTGAAGTCAGTTAAATGCTTTGGTAAAGAGATTTTAAGCTGTCTTTTAAAAATGTCTAACGTATATTGTTGGGTAACGTGTTCCACAGTTTTGGGGCGTAGTTTACAAAAGGCTGCATCACCGATCTTCTTATGACTCTTTCTGGTGACCTCTAATAGACCTGCATCTGATGATCGCAGTGTTCTGGCGGGTGTGACTGTGTAGTTTATTAGAGAGTCAGCTATTGCAGCTGGTTTCTTGTCCATTTAGAGCTTTGTATGTGAGGAGAAGCACCTTAAAATCAATTCTAAAAGTTACAGGAAGCCAGTGTAGAGTAGCTAAGACAGGATATATAATATATTTATCACATAAGAAACATTAAAGGTGTCGCCTGCTTACTTTTTGTGATTGTTTCATTTCCAAGGATGGCCCTTTTTAAATGTTGTATATATAATTGAATGCCCCAAGGGTCAATTAGCATGGATTCCTCATTAATCAATCTTCACAGAACAAATGAAGTAGATATTTTGGAGAAGCAGCTGGTGCAAACCACTGGGTCAATAACATGACCTAGTCCAGAAAGCTTGGCTTGGGAATGTCTTCTCTGATTCCTCCTCCTCCTTCCTCGCTTCAGGAGGAAGTATTTGTGGACACAATGGCAAATTAAGATCTGGAAGTAAATGACTAAAGTCTCGGTGCAATAAAGTCAAAATGTATGTAAAATTATGAGATTTCAGTTTGAAAATAAAATCTTCAGTGTTGGCTGTGATGTAATATAAAATGTATTTCTGGTGTAAACAAAGTCACTTAGTATGAGCCTTAGTATAAGATCAGGCATATTATGGGAAGGGTATAGTATGTATTATTTATGAAAAATAAATATAATAAATGTAATCTCATTGATTTAACACACACACACACTTAGCTGTATCAACTTGTTGTAAAGATCGAGGTATCATCATGCTTATTCAAGCGCAGATTCAATTTGGTAGCATGCGGTGCAAGGTTATGTGTACGGAATAACCTCATTGTCAACAAATCAGACAAAGTGTGACATGAACAAGCATGGGGGAAATTACTAATGATGTCATGATGTGTGTGTGTGTTGTGTCAGCCAGAATGACTTCACACTGCCAGATATCAAAATCTGAGAATTGGTTAATTGCCAGCAACTCTGTTTTCTTCTCCTTCTTGGAGATTTTCCACAACAGCGATTCCGTGGCTTTGGAGGCATTTTTTATTTTATTTATTTATTCATTTTAAGATTCAGCAGTCTTACGGTGTCGAGGCAGGCCTTGATTCCGCTGTCTGCCTTTGGGAGTAATCAATCTGCTTCTGAAATGTGGCTGGTTTATGCAGCACTTTACTATTAATTAGCCTCTGCTCATGAAACTTGACATGGGCTGGTAAATTCTTCATAGCTCCAAAGTATTTATGACAATCATTAAGCTATACGGTGAAGAGGATATAATTAACAAGCTTTCAGAAGTCAGTTTCAAGTCAGATGCACAGCATGGGAATAAAATAAACCTGCACGGCTTCAGTATTTGTTTTCTTATACTAGTGTAGAAGGGTGGATTATCCCTGCTTGTGGGAGTAGTAGTACACAGCCACTGGGTAGCAGGATACTATAGAATTGGATCTATATGTACCCCCGTCTTTGGCCCGGAACGTCGTTCTGGAGGGCTTGCAGCAGGAGTGGATGGGGCCCAGGATTTACTAACCTGGGGAATGGTACTCTGGTCTCCCTCGCCTTCCAAGGCGGTCAGCAGTAGCTCCCCACACACTCTCACTTCCCCCAGTACCTCCGACAGCCCTCCCACACCCGGTGACTGTCAGTTCAATAGTATTATTGGGCTTCCCTTTAAGCAGTACGCTTCCTTGACCACCTGTATAGACTCTTCAAATGCTATTCTGTGAATGGGGGTAAGGGTTAAATAATTATGCAGTCACAGTATTTACCCAGCGGTTAGATTAGCAAAGGGAAGAAACGGACACACACACAGTGCTCCCAATTATATCTACTTTGTATTTAAGCCTGGGCAGGTTATCAGTTACAGGTTGTACTTCAGATTTATTCAGATAGCACTTATTCATGAATGGCACCGGGTGCTCTCACTGATAATGTAGGGGAACACTAATCCCACCATAGGCACCGCGTGCTCAATACATTAATAACACCCCGCTTGTACTAGGGGAGACCCAGGCATAAAGTAGAGAAACATTGGGAATTCAAACAACAAGAATAATAATAAAAATACAAAAGAAACCAAGCAAATGTGGGCCCACGTTACCAAAATAAAACCTACACTAAAGCCGGCTTATATTGTTTGGGGTACCCCTTAGACACTGGTTGTTAGCGTTCACTTGAATGGACGTTGATGTGGATACACGAGGTACCGCTCGTACTTAGCCAAGATGGCGGACCCACTCTTATCACCTCTCGTCCAGGTGACAAGATGGCGTCGGGCGATCCCGCGTGCACAGCCAGCGGGCTGGGCGAACAGCATGGGCAGTGGTGAACTGGAGGAGCATGCTGTGATGGCGACCTCTGCTGGTGGGAAGAGGCGTCCTCTGCGACGTCGGGGAGACGTCCACTGCTGGCTGTTGCTTGCTGCTGTCGCGCGAACTAATACTGTTGGCTACCCTAAACACAGCTAAACTTTGGGTCTGGATGCACCCTCCTGCTATATCGGTTGTACTACTAACGCAACGTGGCTGACTGTACCACCGGTCTTCAGCGCCGCGCGCCCGGTAGTCTACTGGAGTCAGACGGAGCCGTTAGCAGCATGCTAATACACCGCACACTTACTACTATAACTATAGACGTTAGTCCCGTTAACTATGGACGTTAGTCCTTTGTTCTGTATCGCTTACTCACACACTATTGCTGGTACTTCTAGGATAACACGTCAACTAGCAAGTACTTCTTATCACCCGTCGCTCTCCAACGGGGCTCTTCCACCTAACTTCTGCAACGGGGCTCTTCCAGAGCACACGCCCGCTGCGACTGTTCACGGTCGAGTTCACTGCCAAAGAGAGCTTCCTGGTCCTCTCGCCCCCAGGTAATTCCCTCTTCCTCGTTGCTTCCCTCTCTCCTCCGCTCCACCTGCCACCACTGCCACTCCGCCCCCTGCTGGCAACCGCCACTGATCCCACTCTAGGACCACTCCAGAAAGGGAGAAAGGTGCTTCAATGTTATTGTTAGTGATCCATACTGAAGCCGGAGAAGAGTAGCACCTCACCTCGTTATTAGACCGGGCGAGATATCAAAAGGAACACTGTTTATCATACTTTATACACACACAGGGAAAGTAACAGTTAGTTAGCACTTCTGAATACTTAGTAGAATATTCAGGCTGCTACACTAGTTTGACCAAAACCGGGTCAAAACTAGTCCTTTTGCAGTCTTTCAAGAATGTAGTCTAAGGGATTTATAGTGGCTGAATCAGTTCAATATATAGTCAATAATATTATAAATCAGGGCTTGTATGTTTCTGCCAAAATTAGATGTTATTAGATGTGATTCAGACTTCAAAAACGATACTGCATGAAGAGGTGCTTGACTCTTCCTGTCTTCCTATTTCAAAGCGGGTTTATACCTCAGACTTTCTCGTTTCCCATACACTCTCCAGACAACCTGCCTTCACAATGCATGTCTCAGTCTTACAAATGTTGGTTTAGTCTTCTGTTGAGATTTCTAAATGCATTCAACATGCACCTATCCCCAATGGAGCATCACATTTCCTGCTCCTATCTCAAATGTTTGTAACACGTATAGTAGCTGGTTAAACCAGGAGAAATGAGCTGTTTGAGGAGGATGTCAAGTGTGTAAGTGCTGAACTGTGCTTTCCGCTGCAAGGCACTATCTATCCATTGATTAGTAGCAGAATAAAATGGCTTCTTGAGAGAGGAGTAAGGATTCTGTTAGGAGCAAAGTGATGGCTGATAAAAATCCTATAAGCATGTAGAATTGTACAGGTTTTCAAAGGCGAGTTTCACTGAAGGATAAAGAACTGTACTGCTTTATTTTATGACCAAATGCACCGCAGATACTGTATGAAATTAATATTTACAATGCAATGCAATACAAAACATATAGTATGTGCAATATATAAAAAGGCACTGCATTTTTGGCATGTGAGGAGCCAAAAGTACTGTAAGACACAGAACAGAAATAAACACACGTACACACACAATAAAAATAACACCCAAACCCAACACAACAGTTTGACATTCTTGACAGGGGACCATGTACCACATAGCTTTACATATAGGTGAGGGAGTGTTAACTCTCTGGGTGCTGGGTTTCATGCATGCCCCCATGAGAGATGGTATACTGACGTAAATCTTTTCCTCTCCTGGTAGGTCCCCAGAGACAGCGAACTGAGGTCTTTGATTTACACCCAACAACAACTCATGTCCCTACAGACTACTACAAGAGCTACAAGACAGACAGACAGAGAGGGAGGGATAGAATGAGAAAGAGAGAGAGAAGAGAGTGAGATAGAGACAGAGTGAGAAAGAGAGAAATGTGAAAGTATAATGGGGGAGAACTGTTGTTTGTTGCAGAAAAAAAGCAGGAGATGTGAAACTACTTACACTCGTCTTAGGAGATCGCTGAGTACTGTAGACCTATAGGGACGAAGACAACACCCCATAAATTAAACTGACAGGGGAGAGATTGGAGAGGAAGATTGGTTTTGGTAAACTGTGCCACAACAACAAGAGGGGGCAACAATAGTATTATGAAGATAAGGGATTTAAATAGAGTCATTGTGATGAGATTGATAAATCCCCATGGGGCATTATGGGTAGAACAGACATCTTAAGTTTTTCTGGGATGTTTTTATTTTTATTATTATTATATATATATTTTTTACAAAACCTTACAACCCTAATCAAAAACACTCATTCAGTAGGTCATGCCAGCTTATTCCTGACTCAAATCAGAAACTTTACACCAAATTATAGTTACATCTCTGCTCTTCATTTAAAGTTCTGTAGTGTGTCAGAGTGAAAATACAACGTTTCTGTTTTCCCCTCGAGGGAGGTCTGTATATTATGTTCCCCCACTGTCTACCATCAACTAAGTTATGTACAGTAACACGGTCTACTATCAAGTAATGCTCAACCGCTCTTCTATTACTTAACACTGTCTACTATCAAGTAACGCTCAACCGCTCTTCTATTAGTTAAGTAACACTATACCATCAAGTAACACTCACTCTCTCTTCTATTAGTTAAGTAACACTGTCTACCATCAAGTAACGCCCACTCTCTCTTCTATTAGTTAAGTAACACTGTCTACCATCAAGTAACGCCCACTCTCTCTTCTATTAGTTAAGTAACACTGTCTACCATCAAGTAACGCCCACTCTCTCTTCTATTAGTTAAGTAACACTGTCTACCATCAAGTAACGCCCACTCTCTCTTCTATTAGTTAAGTAACACTGTCTACCATCAAGTAACGCCCACTCTCTCTTCTATTAGTTAAGTAACACTGTCTACCATCAAGTAACGCTCACTCTCTCTTCTATTTAGTTAAGTAACACTGTCTACCATCAAATAACACTCACTCTCTCTTCTATTAGTTAGGTAACACTGTCTACCATCAAATAACACTCACTCTCTCTTCTATTAGTTAAGTAACACTGTCTACCATCAAATAACGCTCACTATCTATTATATTAGTTAAGTAACACTGTCTACCATCAAATAACACTCACTCTCTCTTCTATTAGTTAGGTAACACTGTCTACCATCAAATAACACTCACTCTCTCTTCTATTAGTTAAGTAACACTGTCTACCATCAAATAACGCTCACTATCTATTATATTAGTTAAGTAACACTGTCTACCATCAAATAACGCTCACTATCTATTATATTAGTTAAGTAACACTGTCTACCATCAAGTAACGCTCAATCTCTCTTCTATTAGTTAAGTTACACTGTCATAAGCATGACTTCATCCATGTCATCCCTGTATTTGTGTCTTTTAGCCCAGTTGATGGAGGGAACAATCACTCTGAGTCAGCCGTTGTGCTTGATTGCTCTTAACTTGCGTGCGGAGCACTATCACAGCTATCACGTTGGAGAACTATCATAACCCGTGGCTGTGGAAGATTAAATGGGACATTGCTCTTTGCGGCCTTGCCACATACCCATAAATGCCAGACCATATAATTATGATTAGCAGGAAGCATCTCCCTTAAATGTTAATTGAATTAGAATTTTGGCTAGAATCATGAACAGTCCTGGCTGAATGTGTGATGTACGGAGGCCTGTGTGTGTGTGTGTGTGTGTGTGTGTGTGTGTGTGTGTGTGTGTGTGTGTGTGTGTGTGTGTGTGTGTGTGTGTGTGTGTGTGTGTGTGTGTGTGTGTGTGTGTGTGTGTGTGTGTGTGTGTGTGTGTGTGTGTGTGTGTGTGTGTGTGTGTGTGTGTGTGGAAAAGGTCGGGCTGAATGATGGAATGCATAGGGGACATTAAAGTAGATAGGCCAGCTGAGTTTTTCTAATCGCCATCTCCTTGCACATTCACACATTTTCTAATGAAGTGACGGGAATGAGCAGATACATGAAGGGTTGTTCAAAGTGGGAGCATTAAGCCAAATGATACTTTTATGACTTTCTGCTCTGGTGCTTAAAATGTTCTGCTCATTAGAGAGACCCTCTGACTGAACGGGTAGGACCGCAGCAGGAAGTGTTAAATGTTGCTCCATTATCAGGCATAATCAGTGAATCAGCCATGATGTTCATCAACTGTGAGCCGCCGAGCCGTTTAGGCATACACCTGGAATGTTAAAGGCCCAGCCAGTGACCCAAACGTAAACAAAGGGGCGGCCCCACCACAGAAAATGAAAAATATCATTTTCATTCGCTAGCTGATTGAGATAAGATATTCCTTTATTGGGAGGGAGTGCAGGTGCGGGCATGTTAATAGTAGAAGACATAAGTATAGGCAATAAAAGTATAGTAAAGATAAAAAATAAGCAGTGTAAATAATATAATTAACTGAATATAAGAATTATGAACAAGTGAACAGTGCAATCAAAGGTGCAGATGAGGGTCTGTATGCCCTATCAGTTATATTATACATTACAATAAATATGGGCAATAGACACTTAGAATCTGAATAAATATATATTGACTGAGCTCTTGGTACTGTAGTAACACCCCCCTAACCTGGTTAAGGTTAGAGTTTGTGTTGAAGTGCCACGAAGTGACCCTTTTTTATTTTGACATCCTGTTCTCTCTCTCTGACTTGTATGATGTAATATATTAACCATTATAAAGGATTAAATATAAGTATGTATTATAAGCTTGATAACAGGACGAGTAGGCCTCTGATATGACGGATGTCTTTTTGTATTCTTATATAACCTGTATAACTATATACACTATAACTATACTACAGTTAATGGAATATACACTAAAGAATGGAAAGAAAAGAAAACGTTTGATAATGAAGGGTGTGTGAGGAATGTGCGCTTCCCTCCATGACCTTGAAGGCCTGCGAGAAGGGAATGTGCACGGTTAATCCTTTGCAGTCCTGAGGCAGAGGGAGAACCTCTGTATGATGTTTTACACATGTATGTGTATGGTATATGTCTGTATTGTACATGTATATATATATATCTGTATATATATATATATATATATATATATAGGCGTACAGGCTATTCCAATTGAAAGCCGGGACCCGTGCAGAGGCAGATGGAATTCTAGGGGCTTTCCACAGCCATAAGAAATCTATTACTTTCTCAAGTTACAGTAACGGCTGGAAAAGGGAGGAGTGGTCATTTTTATGTGTTATGTGTTGATTGGCTGGTAGAATGACATCACTATGACATCACTGTATTTAGACCAATAGTAAGAGGTCTTGATATGATACAGAACCTGTATATAAGTGACTGCTCCAGTCTCGTCGAGTCAGATTTTAGATTTTTCCACTTTGAGAGCTTTTATAGCGCCAGATACTGTTGAGCGATGTATGGAACAGAATCTGTCTATTTTTCAGAGTGGAGTCCCTATGACAAAGCTCTGTTTTTTTAGATGCTCTACATCTTTTAAATAATAGCGACAAAGAAAGTTTTTGCTATGCTAGGCTGGAGAGAGATGTTTTGTTTTATACTTTTACTGGATTGGACATTTTCAACACAGAATCTTTGTAACTTACTTTTTCTAATTAAAACAACTTTGTTGAAATACTTATTGAATTCGTGGACTGCTTTCTATCACAATGTGCCACGACGCTGGCCTCGCCCTGCTCTCATCTGAGGTAAATCGGTATAGCTATATTCTGGAAGCCATGCAGATTGAATCAATTGCTGGTTACTGCTTTTCAGCTAAAGTTATATAAAGGATATTATATATATATATATATATATATATATATATATATATATATATATATATATATATATATGGCACTGTTTGTTGTTTGCGGGCGCCGGTATCTCTGTGTTCGACGGGCTCCATTGGATTTGTGGGAAACTGAGAGTCTAGCCACTGCAGGGCCGGACGATCGGGCCACGGATTGATGGACCTGTCGAATTGATAAGAGGTACTGGGGCTTGCAAATGATTATTACGTGTTATTGCGCTAATATTTGTCACGTACGTGGGTTGTTCATTATCATTATTGCCATATATTTTAACACCATGTAACATCAGGGTAATATATTATTTGTGTTGTCTGTTATGTGTGGTGTTGTGTCATCTCCTAATTGCTGTTTCTATTCACAGATGCCACTCATCTCCCTGATTGGATTGGTTGCATCTGATTGGTGCACCTTGGAACAGGCAGTGGAGATGGGTGGTTAATAGAGTGGAGATGACACACATCGGGGCGCCTCACTCTGTCAGTTGTCACTGATCAGAGATTTGTGAGGTTGCCATTGATTGACCACTGTATGTGGATACCTTGTGCTTTTGTTTGCCACTGTGTGTGGACTTACCAGTAGCCAGATAATAGGTATTGTGTTGCCTTAGAGCCATTTGCTTTCCTGCTTGGAAGTAAGTATATATATATATATATATATATATATATATATATATATATATATATATATATATATATATATATATATATATATATATATATATATATATATATATATATATATATCGGAGTTGCTCTGGTACTAAGTATATACTATATCTTATATTATGTTATATCATATGGTATTATATATATATTAGTAGTATTCTCCTATACCTCACTTTGTCTGTTTTCCAATTACCCTTTTCCCTATTTGTTTACATGTTTGTGGGTTGTCTTTTCCCTTTGTTGCATAATAATATCAGTGGAGGTTTCAAGCCCTACCCTGGATAATAAATATAATTTACTATTTGGATCAACGTCTTGTGTTCACTTTATTACCTGCTCGGGACCTTGCTTTAAAAGCACTACTGGACGGGCTGGTTTTCACATACAGCCCGTTCCAGCTTATTCTATATTGTCTTGTGACATTGTTATGTGACATGGGGGCTCATTTCCGGTCTTTCATGTTCTTGTGACATGGGGGGCTCAATGCCGGTCTGCTGTGTACGTTTGACATAGGGGCTGATGGTATCAGGTAAAGTGGCGTTGTTGTTTATTAGTATTTATGTATCCATGCTGTGTTTTGTATAATAATTAACCATTCGTGTATGCTCTTAACCAGATCTCTTTTTTTCTACCACATAGGTAACAGGGGGGGGGGGTCACCTGCTTGGCTAGAGGGTGGGGGGCACGAGTCGTGATTCCGGTGGAGCGCGCAATGAAATCGGTAAGCGACTGAAGATATGTGTAGCCTTCATCCCGGTATGGGAGTAGTTTAGCTGGGATAGGCTAGAGTAACACAGGTGACTCCTAGTTGAGTGGTTAGGAACATTTGTTATTGTTTTTATTTGGTAGATGTGGTCAGTTGGATTGTTTTGGTTAAGAGGTATAAAATGCGAATGTGTCTATTATTATTGCGCACGGTCATGGTTGGCTAAGTGAGGACGTTATATATATATATTTTTGGGTGTGTCATAGTCACGCATAAAGACATATTATGGCTGCGTCGGCGTTTGTTTTTGAAGTCTTCCTGGCGGATCCAACAGAGGATCAGGTGGAAGGTTGCACTAAGGCGGAATTATGCCTTATTGCTAAGCATTATAATATTACTGTGCAAAGTTCCCAGTCCAAAGCTGATATGAAGGCGGCTGTAATAGCGGGGTTGGTGGAGCAACAGGTGTTCAGCACGGCTCGGGGAGTAGTGAGTCATAGTGACCAGGAGGTTGAAAACACTGGCGAATGGGTTGACTCTCCCTTGCGTGATCTTAACCCGGGGGGTGGTGCTATTAGGAAGAATGGTAGTACGCCCAGGGCTGAAAGTGAGGGCGCGGGCGATTCAGATAAAGGATCCACGTCTTCTGGCCATATGCGCTCTAGTCTGCGTTTTGCCCGTCTCCAGATGGAGGAGAGAGCGTTTTTGCGCAGGGAGGAGCGAGACAGGGAAGAGAGAGAGAGAGACAGAGAGGACAGAGCAGCTGTACGAGACAGAGAAGAGAGAGCAGCTGTACAAGATAGAGAGGAGAGAAAGGACGAGAGGGACAGAGTGGAGAGAAAGGAGGAAAAAGACAGGGAACTTCAACTGGCCATAGAGAGGCTGAGGTTGGAGGCTGGAGCTGGTAGTGGTAGTGCTACCTCCTCTCCAGCTGGGGTTTCCCCGGCTCACTTCAATATCGGCCAGCACGTTAATCTGGTACCCATGTTCCGAGAATCAGAAGTAGAGGCTTATTTTTCTGCTTTTGAGCGTATTGCACAGGCTCTGCATTGGCCGGAGGATATGTGGGTAATTTTACTTCAGACCAGGCTCACTGGCAAAGCCAGTGCGGCGGTTGCGTCGTTAACTATGGCTGACAGTCAAAATTATGAGCGGGTGAAGAATGCTGTTTTACGTGTGTATGAGTTGGTTCCCGAAGCATATAGACAGCGTTTTCGCTCGCTCAGAAAATCACCTTCTCAAACAAATACTGATTTCTCCCGTGAACAGAGGAATCTTTTTGAACAATGGTGCGCGGCGAGTAAGGTGCAGGATCTTGCAGCCATGAGCGTGTTAGTACTCATGGAACAATTTAAACTCTGTATGCCCAAACGAACCGAACTGTATCTGAATGAACAGAAAGTGTCTACTCTCCAAGACGCTGCTGTTTTGGCGGATGAATTGGCGTTGACGCACAAACATGCTTCGGTGCGTAACGATACTGTGTGTGTTAAAACCGGTGCATTTCCCTCTCGGGAATTACCATTTCGGGGAAATGGCGAGCGTGCGTATCGGCCACGCTCGCCTCCGTCTGAAAAAAGACATGCCAGGTCATTTGGTGGCGGACTGTTATGCATTTGTGCGCGATCGGCAAGATACTAAAAGGCCAGCTCAGAAACCAAAGGGGGTGGGGTTGATTAGCACTGTCTCACGCCCAGAGCGGGAGAAACCAGACAGTTGTTTTGATCCTTTTATGTCTACTGGTTTTGTGTCACTGTCGGGTAAAGTCTGTGACCAGCGCGAGGTGAGGATCCTTCGTGATACAGGTGGTTCACAGTCCTTTATGCTGGCGGATGTATTGCCGTTAAATGAGGAGTCGTCTTGTAACTCAAGTACTATTGTGCGCGGGATAGAAATGGGTTACATACCCGCTCCGTTACATATGATACATGTGACATCAAAACTAGTCACAGGTTGTTTTCCCGTGGCGGTTCGTTCCTCTTTTCCGGTAGCCGGAATTGATTTTATCATGGGGAATGATATAGCTGGGGGGAAGGTGATTCCATTCCTAGAGATGGTGGATGCCCCAGTGTCTGAGTTGTTGTGCGATGCGTTGGTCAAAAGTCACCCAAATGTTTTTCCTGTCTGTGCTGTGACTAGGGCTCAGGCGAGACGAGGGCAGGCGGTGACGCTGCGTGACTCCATCTGTGGCGAGGCGCTCGCTGAGGACAGGTGGCCGTCTAGTGACGAGATAAAAAGGGGTGTGAGTAGCGTTCAGGGGAAACTGGTAAATCCCAAGTTTTCCGACGTGCTGTTGCCTCTAACGCGTCAAGCGTTGATTGACGCTCAGAAAAATGATTCCTCCCTAACAAGTTGTTTTGCGGCAGTAGCCAGCACTACTGATAGTAGGAAACACACCTTCTTAATGGAGGAAGGGGTGTTGATGCGAACTTGGGTAGCTAGGCCAGGTGTGACAGGCTTAGAGTGTGGGGATGCCTGGAATGTAATGCACCAGGTTGTATTACCAGTGGAGTGTAGACTTCACGTTTTGATGTTAGCTCATGAACATATTTGGTCTGGTCATTTGGGTA
The DNA here is from genome assembly GCF_963971535.1 of Notolepis coatsorum. Taxonomy (NCBI): domain Eukaryota; kingdom Metazoa; phylum Chordata; class Actinopteri; order Aulopiformes; family Paralepididae; genus Notolepis; species Notolepis coatsorum. The sequence continues at coordinate 90,944,069 of NC_140182.1, read as the reverse complement.
TTTCAAAGACTTATGACAGAATACTGCAAAATTTCTTTTGGCCCGGTCTGAAGGCCGATGTGGTAAAATTTTGTAGTACTTGTAGTACATGTCAAATTGTGGGTAAGCCAAATCAGGGGGTTCCTTTAGCTCCCTTGCACCCCATTCCGGCGATAGGGGAACCTTTTGAACATGTGATCATTGACTGTGTTGGCCCCCTGCCTAAGACAAAGGCAGGTCACCAATACATGTTGACTATTATGTGTCTTGCCACCCGTTTCCCAGAGGCGATACCTCTGAGGAAGATTACTGCCCCAGCCATTACCAAGGCATTAAACAGGTTTTTTTCGACTTACGGGTTACCAAAAACCGTGCAAAGTGATCAAGGCTCGAATTTCATGTCTAAGACCTTTAATCAATCATTACAGGCTTTGGGTATCAGTCACACGGTGTCAAGCGCGTACCATCCTGAATCGCAGGGGGCGCTAGAGCGCTGGCACCAGACGCTGAAGGCGATGCTGAAGAAGTACTGTGTTGATACGGGTTGTGGTTGGGACGAGGGTGTGCCATTTGTACTGTTTGCTATTCGGGATGCTAAACAGGAGTCACTTGGGTTTTGCCCAGCAGAGTTAGTGTTTGGTCACAGTGTGCGTGGTCCATTGAAACTGCTCAAAGAGAAGATGTTGTCTGGGTCTTCTCCTAAATCGACTGTGTTTGATTTTGTCTCCCGGTGCAAGGAGCGTCTCCGCTGTGCGTCCTCGCTGGCTAGGGAGGCCCTCGCCTCTGCCCAGGGGGAGATGAAGGTGAGGTTTGACAAGAAGGCGGTGGGGCAGCAGTTCAAGGCTGGCGATGAAGTGCTGGTTTTGCTGCCCATGCCTGGGTCAGCTCTCTCTGCCCAGTTTGCAGGGCCCTATAAGGTGGAGAGGAAAGTATCAGACACCAATTATGTTATATGTACGCCCGAGAGGCGCAGGAAGACACGGTTGTGTCACATTAACATGTTGAAGAAGTATCTCACCCGTGCTGGTGAGAGTGAGCAGGAGGTGCAGTCTGGCAGCCCAGGAGCTGTGCCAGCTGTTTTGTTAACGTGTGTTAATCCCCTGCCGGACGACGATTTGAAGGCGTTGTCCGAGGGTCAGCAGACGGGGCGTTTGACTAACTCAAAGTTCATGAGTGAGGTCACTGCCCATCTGTTGTATCTGCCTGAGTCACAGAGTGATGATGTACGTCAACTGTTGTTATCCTACCCTGTGTTGTTGTCTGATGTGCCTTCCAGAACGACCGTCCTGGAGCACGATATTGATGTGGGTGGTGCGACCCCCATCAAACAACACGCGTATCGGTGTCCGGTGGCGAAGAGGGAGGTAATGAGGAAGGAGGCTGAGTATCTGTTGGAACATGGGATGGCTAAGGATAGCCGTAGTCCCTGGAGCTCTCCTTGCCTTTTAGCTCCTAAGGCTGATGGGTCTCCCCGGTTCTGCACCGATTACAGGAAGGTGAACGCGGTGACGGTGCCTGACTCGTTCCCGTTGCCCAGAATGGATGACTGCATTGACAGTATTGGTCCCGCTGTATTTATTACGAAACTCGATCTCTTGAAGGGGTACTGGCAGGTTCCCCTGACAGAGCGAGCATCTGATATTTCGGCGTTCGTTACACCAGACTGTTTTTTGCAGTACACCGTCATGGCCTTCGGAATGAGGAACGCACCGGCCACGTTCCAACGTTTGATGCACATGGTGTTGGGGGGTGTGTCTAAGTGTAACGTCTATTTGGACGATGTGGTGGTGTACTCGGACACATGGGGGGAGCACATTGACAAATTGCGGGTGGTTTTTGCACGCTTGGCGGAGGCTTCGTTAACTCTGAACCTCACCAAGTGTGAGTTTGGGAAAGCCACGGTGACGTACTTGGGGAAGCAGGTGGGTCACGGACAGGTTCGCCCGGTGGACGCTAAGGTGACAGCGATCCTGGCGTATCCGGCTCCTTCCACGAGACGCGAGCTACGGTGTTTCCTGGGGATGGCAGGGTATTACCGGTGTTTTTGTAAGAATTTTTCTGTGGTGGTGGCTTCCCTCACTTCCTTATGTAGTCCTATAGTACCTTTTGTGTGGTCCGAGGAGTGTCAGTGCGCCTTCGAGGCTGCTAAATCTCTCCTCTGCAGTGCTCCTGTTCTGGCAGCCCCTGACTTTGCGTTACCCTTTCAGCTGGAGGTCGACGCGAGTGCTGCTGGGGCTGGAGCTGTGCTGTTGCAGGCGGGAGAGGGCGAGGTGCATCATCCGGTTTGCTACTTCTCGGTGAAGTTCAAGCTGCATCAGTTGAACTACTCGACCATCGAGAAGGAGACGCTGGCGATGCTCCTCGCTCTCCAGCACTTCGAGGTGTACGTGGGCTCCAGCGCTATCCCAGTGTTGGTCCACACGGACCACAATCCCCTGGTGTTTTTGGCGCACATGTATAACCATAACCAGCGGTTGATGCGTTGGGCCCTGTTGGTGCAGGGCTACAACATTGTCATCCGTCACAAAAAAGGGGTGGACAATGTTGTGGCCGATGCCTTATCCAGAGGGTAGGTCTTGGGGTACTGCTCTGATGTTGGTTGTATAGGTAATAATGTTTTGTTCACCTGGTGGGTTCGCTTCTATGGGGGGAGGTGTCACATACGTGGGTTGTTCATTATCATTATTGCCATATATTTTAACACCATGTAACATCAGGGTAATATATTATTTGTGTTGTCTGTTATGTGTGGTGTTGTGTCATCTCCTAATTGCTGTTTCTATTCACAGATGCCACTCATCTCCCTGATTGGATTGGTTGCATCTGATTGGTGCACCTTGGAACAGGCAGTGGAGATGGGTGGTTAATAGAGTGGAGATGACACACATCGGGGCGCCTCACTCTGTCAGTTGTCACTGATCAGAGATTTGTGAGGTTGCCATTGATTGACCACTGTATGTGGATACCTTGTGCTTTTGTTTGCCACTGTGTGTGGACTTACCAGTAGCCAGATAATAGGTATTGTGTTGTGGGCCTTAGAGCCATTTGCTTTCCTGCTTGGAAGTAAGTATATATATATATATCGGAGTTGCTCTGGTACTAAGTATATACTATATCTTATATTATGTTATATCATATGGTATTATATATATATTAGTAGTATTCTCCTATACCTCACTTTGTCTGTTTTCCAATTACCCTTTTCCCTATTTGTTTACATGTTTGTGGGTTGTCTTTTCCCTTTGTTGCATAATAATATCAGTGGAGGTTTCAAGCCCTACCCTGGATAATAAATATAATTTACTATTTGGATCAACGTCTTGTGTTCACTTTATTACCTGCTCGGGACCTTGCTTTAAAAGCACTACTGGACGGGCTGGTTTTCACATACAGCCCGTTCCAGCTTATTCTATATTGTCTTGTGACATTGTTATGTGACATTATTATTATTATATTACACTATTGGCAGTAGTAATACTTATTAAAAGAGTAGTAATATCATCAGGCTTTCAAATGATTAGCATTACAGGCCTTTCCTAAAAAATGATGATAATGGTGGTGACGGTGATGGTGATAATATAATTACTATTGTTGTAAGCAAAGTAATATCATCAGGCTTTCAAATGATTATCATTACAGGCCTTTCCTAAAAAATTATGATAATGGTGGTTGTAACTGAGGGGTACAATTCCCTGACTGTATTACTAGATATGATACTTACTACCACTACCTTTGTACTTAATATTCGGCCACCCAGTACTCGGCATAAATATATTATGATGAACACTGTCACGTAGATGAAACGGATCCAACACAAATGTACGAATTAGAAATAGGTCTTTATTTCTACACAGCGATGGTGTGTAGAGCAAGCACTTAATCAAATCAATCACATTTATGAATGGGAATTAGTATGCACTTTTATGGCAAGAGTATTCGTCGGTATATCAATAGAGAATGTCCAATCTCTGAAGGCGCAGGTGGTACATATACGACCTGGAATAGTTAAGGAATAACAGCAATGATACTTTAATGATTATAGACTGGATACACTAGGGGGGGTTAATCCGGTCGCTTGTAAGCCGACAGGAGTAGGAAGGGGGGGGGGTAGAGTCCGGCTGCCTCATCCGGCCAAGGGTATCCCAGGTGAACCCACTGTAGTGCCGTTCAATGCGCCGGCGATCCTTGGACCGCAGATGAAAGCAGATGGACTCTTTGTGGGCCGGCGTCCTCCGGTCCACGGAGGAGAGACGTGAAGCGACCTCGTCTTGCAGAGCGTCTCCTCACCTTGCGTCCTCTCCAGGGGGGGGGGTTCCAACACACGGCAGTGTCGGGGGTCTTTATCCATGGAATAATCAACGTATACAAAGCATAATCCGTGCCTGGGAAGGCGGGCTGTCGTCGGTAGAATAATCCGGTATACAGGTCCACTCGCTCGTCGGCTCTGGGGCTCCTCGGGTGCAATCTCACATGGGGTCGATCAGCCTGGATAAGCAGCCAGTTTTCTGCCCGAAACGATGGGGTGCTGACTACGGTAGTATTCTCACCGCACGAAGCACTATATATTAACAGACTATTATTAGCTTAATAGACTACGTCCAACTCGACGATATAGTGCCAAATATGACTATTCAAATATTAATATACACGATGTCTCAATACCGATGGTAGGCCGAACTTGGCCTTACTCCCACACGTGGCGTCGCGGGGAGGCTTTACGTCTGTCACTCTATTGGAGGGTAAGAAACTGGACTGAAAAAAGGAAGTCCTACTTTAGTAGCGCAGTATATATACGCACTATGAACAAATAGTCCCATTAGTGGTGCGGTAGCCAGATTCCTACGCGGAACTAGGACTTGTTCGTACATGTTGAGCGGTACGTTTGAACTGGGTCTGGGGGGTATGGCAGCCTGGCACCAAGGTCTCGACCAATAGTAGAATGGAGACTATTATGGGATGTTCAGTAGGCTAGAATGGATATTCAATGCATATTGTACAAGGAATATACAAGGGATATCAGGGAATATTAGAGAATATACAAATACAATTAAATATATATATATAATAAATATATATATTCGGTTTAATCTGGCCCTTCACAACAGCCACCCCCTGATTGGTCCCAGACCTAATCAGTTAAGCAGAGACAGATTAATCGCATTGTCTATTTACACATAAGGGTTTGCTGTAGGGGTCAGTCAACTTCACAAAGTCATAGGGTTATAGGGTCATGGTCATCATCGATTGTGTCTGGGAGTCGGGGCAGTTCTATGAGCCTCGCCACGGGACGGGTGTAAGTGCGACCCTGGACAAGCACTTCAGCTGCTCGGACCTTGCCGTCGGCACCGGTGATCACTTTGCTTACGCGGCCGGCCGGCCACATAGCTCTGGGCAGTGATTGATCAATAATCATGACGACTGTTCCTTCTGTCAAATTGTCTCTCTCCTTTACCCACTTCTGGCGGGTCTGTAGAGACGGTAGGTAGTGCAGTAGGAAACTGCTCCAAAACTTGTCGGCTAATACTTGGCTGTACCTCCACATTCGTCGGCCGTTCGCTTCTTCAGGCCGGTACATTGTCTGGGGTAATGCAGGATCTAGCCGCCCCATCAGGAGTGTGTTGGGGGTAACTGGGTAGATAACAGTGCTCAATCCACAGAACACAGGCTTCTTATTCTCAGCCTCCTCCTGACTGGCTTTCCTCGGGATAGGCGTGGGCCACTCTCCTTCCGGGAGCTTTAGGAATGCTGGGCCGTCACTGTAGACATTGCGACGGGTGAGGTCATCTAGGGGCATTCCCCGGGTGATGACGTCAGCTGGGTTCTGTTTTGTATCAACGTAGCGCCACTCTGTTTCTCCGGTTAACTCTTCGGTTAAGTCTTGAATCTCGGTGACTCTGACTCCCACGAAGACTTTGTACTTGCATGAGTCCGATTTGATCCAGGCGAGTACTGTCGTGGAATCTGACCACAGGATTGTTCTAGACACCGGTATGGTGAGCTCACGTTGGATGAGCGTGGCTAGGTGCGCTCCGGCTAGGGCTGCGCAGAGCTCTAGGCGTGGGATAGATTGTTGCTTGCGTGGGGCTATTCTCGAGCGGGCGAGGACAAATGCTGTGTAGATCTCTCCCCCCCTTTCTTGGGCCCGCAAGTAGGCTACTGATCCGTATGCGACCTCTGAGGCGTCACTGAAGACGTGTAAGTCCATTTTACATGTCTCTGGCCTCACCGTGGGTGGGAAGTAGCTTCGGCGCATATTAACGCCTGGGAGTGAGTGGAGCTCCATCTCCCACTCTCTCCAGGTGGATGCAAGGTGTGCGGGAATGGGGTCGTCCCAGCCCTGGTCCTTGTCCCACAATGCTTGTACAATCATTTTTGCCCTGGTGGTGTACGGTAGAATACATCCTAGCGGGTCATATTGTCGGGCGAGTGTTGTGTACACACTCCGTCTGGTGGTCGGCGCCGCCGCCGGCCTTCCCTGCTCCGTAGTCAGGGGCTTGTGTCTGTAGTGAAGCGAATCTGTTTTGAATCGCCACACCAATCCCAGGGTCATCTCCTGGGCTTCTCCCGGGATTGTAGCCATCCAGGTCTCGCTGCTGGCTGCCTTGTCCTCGGAGGAGAGGCTGCGCAGTACTTGCGGATCGCTGCTGGCCCACTGCCTGAGATCAAAGCCGCCTTTGATCAATGAGGCGCGGAGTTTAATCAGGAGAGCCTCGGCTTCTTCCTGGGTTGAAAGGCTTTGTAGACAGTTGTCTACGTAGAAGCTGTTCTTTACGCTGTGTCGGACCTCTTCGTCCGCTGCTGGGTCCTCTGCTACATGTTTCTGTAGTGCAAATGTAGCACAGCAGGGGCTGCACGTCGTTCCGAAGGGGAGGACTTCCCATTGGTAGATGGCTGGGTGCTCATCTCCTGGCTTCTCTCTCCATAGGAACCGTAACAGGGGCTTGTCCTCCTCTACTAATCTCACCTGCAGGAACATTCCTTTAATGTCCCCGCTGATGGCCACCTTTTCCTGGCGGAAGCGGAGTAGAACGCAGAGTAGGGAGGGGCCGAGTGTGGGACCGGGCAGTAACTCTTTATTCAGATTTTGGGATCCGATCTGGTAGCTGCAGTTAAATACTATGCGGTCTTTACCGTTGTGATGGACCTTGTGGTGAGGCACGTACCACGATTCAGTGGTCTGGTCAGCCTCTTTAATGTCCATCTTTGTGACGTGTCCCGCTGTGATGAGCTTCTCAATCTCAGCGCGGTATACACTCTCTTGGGCGGGGTTCTTGGCTAAGCGCCGCTCCGTGTTCAGCAGGTACCGTTCTGTGGCGTCTGTCTTGGCGTGGAAAGTAGGCATTCCTTCTCGCCGCAGGAGTGGCGTGGCGTATCTCAACACGCCGTTGACCGGGACTCTCTTGGTCCCTGTCTCGAGGAGGTGAATGGCGTAAATGTCATCTTTAGAGCGAATGTCTTTCTTTCCGTTCTTAAAGGGCATTTGTTCCAAGGTCCATAGCCGCTCTACGTGTTGCAGGAGTGCGGTTTCTCCCTCTGTGACTCGGGAGTGGAGACATCTAGTGGCTGTACTTCGGTTGAGAGATTTGGCGAGCGGGCCTTGGAGAGTCCATCCCAAACGGGTCTCGACTGCTGCAGGACAGCCTCGGGGTCCGGTATGAACCCAGTCTATCGGGACAATGAGGTCTGCATGGTCGGAGCCTATCAACAGGGTCGGCATAGCATTGTCTATGAGCGGGATCGGTAACTTGCGCAGATGTGCATATTTCTCCATCAGCTTGGCGACGGGGTATGTGTACCGCGACAGTCCTATTTCTTGGCTGGTGAAAGCGTCTGTAATCTGGTACCGTCGCTCAGGCTGGCCGCTTGCTGCGATAGAGAATGAGACATTCTCGCCCTTTATCGTCTTCAAATCTCGTCTTATTGTCCGAATTGTCATTTGGGTTTCGCTTCCCCGCAGCCCTAGCTGGGCCGCAGCGGAGGCGAGCAGAAGGGTCTTCTCTGACCCGTCATCGAGGACGGCGTAAGTGTCCAGGACTTTATTCTGGTAGCTTAGTGTCACACGCACTACTTTTAGGAGTACTCAGGCTCCACTGCTGCTGGCGGGATCGATGTACATGACGCTCGCTTTGCTGCTGGATGGTGCGGGTGAAGGGCGCCGTCTGTTACTGTCGTGAAGTATGTCCAGATGGGCTCCATCGCACTTGGTGCACCTTTTCTTTAAGCGGCATTCGGCTGCCATGTGTGAGCGCGCACAGCGAAAACAGCGCTTGTTGGACTTTATCCATTGACTTGCTTCCTCCGCGTTCAGCTTGAGGAAGGAGTCACATTGCGCTAGCCAGTGTTCTTTCTCACAGTAGGGGCACACTATCTTCCACTTCTCCGTTCTGGAGGGGGTACTGTGGCTCCTGCTGCTCGGTACTGACTCCGATTGGTGCATCACAGTCACCGATCTTCTTCCATCATTTAGTCGTCTGGTTCCTTCTCTGGAGCCAGGGGTGCTCCGTCCGAATGTATCTAGCCGTAGGCTGCTGACTTCTCTCGCCAGGAAGTCTGCTAGATCGAGGAGGTTCGGTTCGGGGCCATTCGGGTCTCGGTGGTCTCTCTGCCGCCTAAAACGCTCCTGTCGAGCGGGCGGCAGCTTCTCCAAGATCCTTTCCACATTTGAGTTGGCGTAAAGTTCATGCCTCCCCTTCTCTCTCTGCGCTCCCAACATCCCTACCAGGGACTGCACTCTGATGGACAGGTCGTCCAGTGCTCGATTGTCTATTGCTGGGGGTAAGCGGTCGATGTGTCGGATCTCCTGGATCACGTAATCCCATATGCGCCCATACCTCTGGTCCAATGCTACCAGCGCTGCTGTGTATGGGGTGGTGGAAGTCACATAGGCGAGCGCTATATTATGTGCGCGGGGTACCTTTAAGTGCTTCAGTAGGATGGCGTATTTATGGCGTTCATCCAATACATCCACCAACATGGTCTCCAGACACATGCGGAGTTCTGTATACTGGGCCCGGTTCTCTTGGGTGAAGTCGGGTACCATAGGCGTGCCAATGTATGACGCTGACTGTGGATACATCGGCGAGCGTTGGGGGAGAGGCCTCCTAGGCGAGTCTCCTCCCGCTCCTTGGTATGGGCTGGTACCGGCAGTGTACCATGGCCCGCTTGTCCAGGTGCTGTTCCTCGGTGCGGGTCGTGCGTCGTGCTCACCCGTGTATAGAGTCGGGGGTCTGTAGCGCAGCTCCGCGGGAGTATAGCCTGGGCTGTACCGGACCTCCTGGTCCGGTAGAGTACTGTGCTGTCGTCGGGCGTGGTTCTCCTCCTCTTCCTCTTCGTCTTCAGTTAGGTCATCCAGTGCTTGTAGTCTCTGGTTTAGCCTCTCCACAGGATATGCTGCTCCTTCCCGGTTGCTAGGTCTCGCTTGGACCGGTGGGGGGAGGTGGTCTGTGGGGGGTATAGACCTCGTCTGTTGGTCAAGTTCAGGGTTGTTTACTCGGCTAGGGGATGCCGCCCTGGAGGTGTGTCTAGACGAGTTCCTGGAGCCTCTGGCGGAGGGAGAGGGTGTTGTCCGTCTGATCAGCTGTTCTATTAGTTGCGCTTGCTGTCTGTCGCGCTCTGCGTCCCGTAGAGCACCAGCAGCTGCTCGCTGGCTGTCTGCTCGGTCTCGGGCCACATTCTCTTCCCTCTGAATGCGTCTTATTTCTAGACGTATATGCTCTTCTTCGCTCCGCTGCTGGATCTGCAGTCGGTCGCGTTCAGCAGCGGCGTTCAGGCTGATGAGGAAGGCCTGCTGTAGGGTCCTCTCTGCCTCGCTGGGAGAAGGCGGTTGTATAGGGGAGCCTTCCCTCGGGGTACTCCTTGCGGAGCCTTGGAGCTCTATCTCCACGGTGCTCTCCCCGTCTTCTTCCGTGCCGAGTTCTCTCTCGGTAGCGTTGTATTCCTCCCGGGACTCATCGGGGACTACTTCTTCAGTACTGGCGGGGTGTGAAGTCATGTCTGGTTCCCACTGGTCCCCACCGTGAACTTGGTCAGTTACATTAGAACCCGTAGGGGCCTCTATGGTCGGGGTAGTCTGGGCGTTGGGGTTAGACATACTTTTACTTTCTAGTTTTACTGCATTTACTGTTAGTAGAAGACTAGGTTGTTGACTGACAGCGTAAGCCTCTAAGTACTGAGGGAGCCGTCGTTCGCGCTGCGGGCGTTGGTTAGGAGGATCGTTTCGTGGAGTGTTCATCATAGGCCATTTCAATATTAATAACACTATATTAATATTACACTAATTACCATCCGGTTCGAAGGACCAATTGTAACTGAGGGGTACAATTCCCTGACTGTATTACTAGATATGATACTTACTACCACTACCTTTGTACTTAATATTCGGCCACCCAGTACTCGGCATAAATATATTATGATGAACACTGTCACGTAGATGAAACGGATCCAACACAAATGTACGAATTAGAAATAGGTCTTTATTTCTACACAGCGATGGTGTGTAGAGCAAGCACTTAATCAAATCAATCACATTTATGAATGGGAATTAGTATGCACTTTTATGGCAAGAGTATTCGTCGGTATATCAATAGAGAATGTCCAATCTCTGAAGGCGCAGGTGGTACATATACGACCTGGAATAGTTAAGGAATAACAGCAATGATACTTTAATGATTATAGACTGGATACACTAGGGGGGGTTAATCCGGTCGCTTGTAAGCCGACAGGAGTATGAAGGGGGGGGGGTAGAGTCCGGCTGCCTCATCCGGCCAAGGGTATCCCAGGTGAACCCACTGTAGTGCCGTTCAATGCGCCGGCGATCCTTGGACCGCAGATGAAAGCAGATGGACTCTTTGTGGGCCGGCGTCCTCCGGTCCACGGAGGAGAGACGTGAAGCGACCTCGTCTTGCAGAGCGTCTCCTCACCTTGCGTCCTCTCCAGGGGGGGGGGTTCCAACACACGGCAGTGTCGGGGGTCTTTATCCATGGAATAATCAACGTATACAAAGCATAATCCGTGCCTGGGAAGGCGGGCTGTCGTCGGTAGAATAATCCGGTATACAGGTCCACTCGCTCGTCGGCTCTGGGGCTCCTCGGGTGCAATCTCACATGGGGTCGATCAGCCTGGATAAGCAGCCAGTTTTCTGCCCGAAACGATGGGGTGCTGACTACGGTAGTATTCTCACCGCACGAAGCACTATATATTAACAGACTATTATTAGCTTAATAGACTACGTCCAACTCGACGATATAGTGCCAAATATGACTATTCAAATATTAATATACACGATGTCTCAATACCGATGGTAGGCCGAACTTGGCCTTACTCCCACACGTGGCGTTGCGGGGAGGCTTTACGTCTGTCACTCTATTGGAGGGTAAGAAACTGGACTGAAAAAAGGAAGTCCTACTTTAGTAGCGCAGTATATATACGCACTATGAACAAATAGTCCCATTAGTGGTGCGGTAGCCAGATTCCTACGCGGAACTAGGACTTGTTCGTACATGTTGAGCGGTACGTTTGAACTGGGTCTGGGGGGTATGGCAGCCTGGCACCAAGGTCTCGACCAATAGTAGAATGGAGACTATTATGGGATGTTCAGTAGGCTAGAATGGATATTCAATGCATATTGTACAAGGAATATACAAGGGATATCAGGGAATATTAGAGAATATACAAATACAATTAAATATATATATATAATAAATATATATATTCGGTTTAATCTGGCCCTTCACAACAGTGGTGATGGTGATGGTGATAATATAATTACTATTGTTGTAAGCAAAGTAATATCATCAGGCTTTCAAATGATTAGCATTACAGGCCTTTCCTAAAAAATTATGATAATGGTGGTGACGGTGATGGTGATAATATAATTACTATTGTTGTAGGCAAAGTAATATCATCAGGCTTTCAAATGATTAGCATTACAGGCTTTCCTAAAAAATGATGATAATGGTGGTGACGGTGATGGTGTTATGGTTTGAAACCGACCCCAATAGCACAACACAAGACAGATATGAGAGTTAGCCAAAAACAGGGCATTATTTATTTAATACAAAAAAGCGGCACTCAGCCTTTAACGGGCGAACAGGCTGGGAAAAAGTAACAGGATCTTCTTCGTCCCTACAACCGAGTATGGCTCTCCAGCTCGGCTCTGCCAAGGAATCCTCCTCCTCCAGACCAGACGCTGCCCACGGGCAATGCAGCACACAGGGGGTCCGAGGGGAACGGGATGAGAACACGCCATCCTCCCGTGGAGTAATAGGGAGCGATGGCGAGCCTCACCCCAGGAACCAGGACCATGAAGAGGGAGTTGGGAAGTAGCCGGCTTGACGTCTGGAGTGGGAACACTGGAATCCTCCCGTAGAGTATTAGAGAGCGAAGGCGGTGTCCCACTCCAGGAAAACGGCGACAGGTGGTGATGGCTGGCACGTCGTCTCACGCCGGAGACGCGGCAGTAGAACACAGGGGTCAGAGGGGAACGGGGTGAGAACACGGCCATCCTCCCGTGGATTAATAGGGAGCGATGGCGAGCCTCACCCCAGGAATGGGGATCATGAAGAGGGAGCTGGGAAGTAGCCGGCTTGACGTCTGGAGTGGGAACACTGGAATCCTCCCGTAGAGTATTAGAGAGCGAAGACGGTGTCCCACTCCAGGCAAACGGCGACAGGTGGTGATGGCTGGCACGTCGTCTCACGCCAGAGACGCGGCAGGTGATGGTAGCAACAAGAACGACCCGACCAGGAGTGGAGGGGAGTCTGCCCGAGCTGATCGCAAACTCCCAACAGGTGCGTGAAGGTGAAAAAACGGCACGCCCCCTTGTTAGGCTGCGTGCAGGATTCCTCACAGATGGTGATAATATAATTACTATTATTATAGGCAAAAGAGTTCTCCCAGACATACATTCGGTTTATTACAAACAAAGAAGAGGTTAACAACTCTTCTATTCTTATATTTCATATCAACTGGATATAACTAACTAGTGACTATGAAGTAAGCGTGATTAGGAATAGTAATTGACCCGAGAACTTATCGAGTTTAGCACCTCGCTGGGGGATATCGGGCAGCCACAGGGTTCTATCTCGAGTAGGTGATCTGAGATAGATAAGAGACAACCGTCGGCATTCAACAGTTTGGAATCAGGGCTGGTGGTCTATCGCCCTGCTCTAAAGACAAACTCTAACCTTAACCAACTTCGAAAGAGAGCGACTTCGAAAGAGTCGCCAAGCTTAACCAGTTGTAAACAAGGCGGACAGTAATAAAATTTGCAATCAATCAATCAATCAATTCAATAATCCACGCTCACTTAAAACAGCGCACCTCCCAGCTGCTTCTATAGAACGAAAAAATAAAAATAAAAAAGCAATTAATCAATCAATCAATTCGCGCAATTTTTATTTTGTTCCACAATGACTCATGACCCACTAATTACATAATCCAACATTGTGTAAGAAACTAGCACATTCGCCGTGACAGAATAATTTTTTATTTAGTTTTTATGACCCTATCAACATATCCATTCGTAACGTTTACTGTCCGCCATCTTGCTTTCCCTTCTAAAAACTCGCACAGCGGGGTGATAGTAATTCGGTTGTGGGCGGGTCCTGGGACCAAGCGCGTGGGGTTATGACAAATAACCACGTGTAACTTGAATGTTTCAGCCAATCAGAATCGATAAATTTGCATGCCATTGTATAAAAAGTTCTACTCACAAGACGAATCGGGACCTTGATTGGGTTCTTCTGGCCAGAGAACCGTCGAGTCCTCTACCTAAACTCCTAAACTAAATTGTATTCTATTTATCATGTTTTAGCAAATACATTTGTAACAACCAAGATGATTTGACCAAGCGCATTCTTAACCTCTCCGGTTTCCACAACAGTACAAAGACTAAAACTTTGTAAATAACAGGTAAATATAGGTTTTTAACTAGTATTTTCTGTATTTCCTGGCTGTAAAACAGTTGTTTATGTTGGTAATGTTTGTAAACACTAGAGTAAAACACATAATTTACAATGGGTTAAGAAAGTTGCAAATATAGCGTATTTTCCATCTATAGATCAAACTTTTCATGACTATAGGTGTCAAGATCTGACATGGTGGAATTTGTAGTGGGACCCAAATGCAGATAGGCAGTGAAGAAGCAGGCAGGACAAGGCGGGTAGCGATTCAAAAGGAAGCTTTACTAAAACAGGGTAACTCAAACACAACGAAGAAAACGCTGGAAGAGGGAAAAACTGAACTAGGGGATACACGAAATAACTAAACACAAACTGGTACAAGACTTACTAGACGGGGTGAACAAACATAGCATCGCAGGCGGAGTGAACGAACAGGGCATAGCAAACTAAGACAGCAAACGAGCACAACGGCAGGAACAACGACAGGACACCGGAACAGTAAACAATGAACACGCCCGGAAGACAGGGGCAGACTGACATATATGCACACAGGTTAATTGACACATGAGGGCTGATTGCAAATGAGACACACCTGGAAGGGGGAACAGAGAGTGGTGCGCTCAGCCGAGCGTACCACGGGTATTGCACTACCACCCCTGCAGGTTCTATACAACAAGAGGTGCAAATCCAGAGCCTGCAGAATAATGAAAGACCCTCACCACCCCAACAACAGCCTGTTCATGCTGCTGAGGTCAGGCAGACGCCTGCGAACACCAGCTACTAGGACAGAGAGACGTCGGCTCAGCTTCTTCCCCCAGGCCATCAGAGCCTTGAACACTGAACTCTCCACACACAAGCACACATGAGCACACACACGACACACACACTGTACACGCTCACACACTAGCAGCCACTTTAACATGAGCAAGCACACACTCATGCGGCACACGCTCACACTTATGGCCACTTTACAAAAGGAAAGGTCACTTTAAGAATAGTATAGTATAACTTGAGATTGTATAATATAGCATGTACATAAAGACCCAGTGCCTCATCCGTAGCTAACAATGTATTGCACTACCACAGGACCTAGCATGTCCTACCACACTGTAAATAATGTGACTAGTGTTTACTTAAAAAAAAATTGGATTTAGTAATAACATGCCAAATCATGAGTTAATATAGCCCAACATTTTAAGTAAATTTAAATCAATTTCCCTTGTGAAATTGAGTTGTACTTGCAAAAAAATATTTGGCTATATTAACTCATGATTTGGCATGTTATTACTAAATCCAACACATTTTAACTGTTATTATTAATAACATGCACTTACGTTTTTGGTTTAAATTTAGTTCACTTATTCAATACATTTTAATCAAACTTATGTGATTAAAATCTATTCAATTATATGACGTGTCCCTTTGTTGCCTTAATTTTTTTAAGTAAATCTATTCAATTATATGAAGTTTCACTTAGTTAACTTAATTTTTTTAAGTAAACACTATATACACATTATTTACAACACATGGCAATTATTATTTACCTGCTCTAATGAATAATGCAAATGTGTTTTAATTGGCATTATAGCAATTCAATTAACACTGAATGTCACTGTTCCCATAATTTCTTCATTTCTATACCCAATATCATGTCTTCTTGCGGTGCTTGGTTTACTTGAATTGGGTCAACAGATTACCATGCATATTAAAAAGAATACCAGGTAAACATGTATTTATGCAAAATCAAAACATTTTATTGCAAGTTTATTGCAAGTTTAAACATAAAAATTAAGCACAACATAACCCCACACCCCCCACTTGACCTTGCCTCCCCTCACCCCCACCCCAACACTTGACCTTTCCTAAGCCAGTAGCTTATTCTTGAGGTTGGTCACTTTTGGAGACAGCCTTGTCCAATCCAGCTCCAGGAAGAGTTTCTGGAAGACTTCGAATGTGTACCTGAGACCAAAGAGAGGAAGAAAACCAATGTCAGGTGCTTAAAATGAAATGGACAGCATAGTCTCACAACATTGTAAATGCCCCAACACTTGACCTTGCCTCACCCCACAAGGTAAAGTGTACACAAGGTGCACATTATAAACTAACTGTTCTGTGCCAATATTCAAAAACCATGAAGCCTCTCCGCTCAAATGAGTATGGCTATTTGGACAAATCTGAGATGAAACAACTA
Source organism: Notolepis coatsorum (assembly GCF_963971535.1). Classification (NCBI taxonomy): domain Eukaryota; kingdom Metazoa; phylum Chordata; class Actinopteri; order Aulopiformes; family Paralepididae; genus Notolepis; species Notolepis coatsorum. The sequence continues at coordinate 90,927,998 of NC_140182.1, read as the reverse complement.
CTTACAGTAACCGGATCACTGAAACTCACATTTAACCAAAACTTGAAGGACACAATGTTATTTTTGACAGTGACTTTTCCCTTTCACTCTGCAAGGGTCACCTTTCTTAAGCCAGTAGCTTATTCTTGAGGTTGGTCACTTTTGGAGACAGCCTTGTCCAATCCAGCTCCAGGAAGAGTTTCTGGAAGACTTCGAATGTGTACCTGAGACCAAAGAGAGGAATAAAACCAATGTCAGGTGCTTACAATGAAATGGACAACAGTCTCACAACATTGTAAATGCCCCAACACTTGACCTTGCCTCACCCCGCAAGGTAAAGTCTACACAAGGTGCACATTATAAACAAACTGTTCTATGCCAATATACAAAACCATGAAGCCTCTCCGCTCAAATAAGTATGGCTATTTGGACAAATCTGAGATGAAACAACTACTTACAGTAACCGGATCACTGAAACTCACATTTAACCAAAACTTGAAGGAAACAATGTTATTTTTGACAGTGACTTTTCCCTTTCACTCTGCAAGGGTCACCTTTCTTACCAGTATCTTATTCTTGAGGTTGGTCACTTTTGGAGACAGCCTTGTACAATCCAGCTCCAGGAAGAGTTTCTGGAAGACTTCGAATGTGTACCTGAGATCAAAGAGAGGAAGAAAACCAAAGAAAATGGCATAAATAATACAGGTTCACTCAAGGTAGGTTAGAAAAATGTAAAGGCCTTTAATTCTGTGTACCTTAGTTCCTTGGGATAGGCAAGATTCACTGCATATGCCAACCCAACTAGCATGGAGCAAGCCCATGGGAAATTACCCAGAGCAGTCAGAACTTTCACGCCCTCTATGACGATAACGATGTCGTCGGGACCCTCTGATGTTTCCTTCTTGATCGTGTAGATTTTTGTTATTTGTACAGCAAGGTCCTGCGACACACCATCTCCATCAGCATCCTGAAAGGGCAAGAAACTTTAGAACATCTCCCAAATTCCTTCCTTGGGGAACTATGTGAGAATGCTGTTCATCGACTACAGCTCAGCATTCAATACCATAGTCCCCTCCAAACTCATAGCCAAGCTCAGGGACCTGGGCTTGAACTATGACCTGTGCCAGTGGGTCCTGGACTTCCTGACGGGCAGACCCCAGGTGGTAAGAGCCGGCAACTGCACCTCCTCATCCATCACGCTCAACATAGGGGCCCCCCAGGGCTGTGTTCTGAGCCCCCTCCTCTACTCCCTGTACACACATGACTGCGTAGCACAGCGGAACAACAACACCATCATCAAATTTGCTGATGACACAGTAGTGGTGGGCCTGATCTCTGCCAACGACGAAAGGGCCTACCTGGAAGAGGTAGAGAACCTGTCACAGTGGTGTCAGGAGAACTGCCTCTCCCTGAACGTCAGCAAAACAAAAGAGATGATTGTGGACTTCAGGAGGTCGGGGGTCAAGGACTACAGCCCCCTCAGCATCGACGGGGCACCAGTTGAGAGAGTGAACAGTTTCAAGTACCTCGGAGCCCACATATCCGAGGACTTGACATGGACCACACACATTGACAGTGTTGTGAAGAAGGCACGACAACGCCTCTACTTCCTCAGGCGCCTAAGGAAGTTCCAAGTCAGTCAGAAGATCCTTAGGAACTTCTACTCATGTACAATAGAGAGCATCCTGACCGGCAACATCACCTCCTGGTTTGGGAATAGCACTGCACAAGACCGTAGCAGACTACAAAGAGTGACACGTTCAGCCGAACGCACAATTAGAGGGGGGCTTCCCACCCTCCAGAACATTTACAACAAGCGGTGCAAGGGGAAGGCTAAGAGAATTATTAAGGACTCGAGCCACCCGAACAACTGCCTCTTTGAACTGCTGCCGTCAGGCAAGCGATACCGGAGTCTTATGGCGAGCACAGAAAGACTCAGAAGGAGCTTCTATCCCCAGGCCATCAGGCTGCTAAACGAACAATAATCGCTAAACGAACAATAATCACTATGCAACAACCATCAAATGCACACAGCACACACACCCACACGCACACACACACTCACTCAAACAAACAACACACTGCAGCACCCACTCTCCACACTTTAGATCACACAAACACACTTACACTTTATATTTATTGATAAAGGATTTGCACTACAACTCGTACACCTACTGTGAATTGTACCTAAACTGCACCTCGTCCATTTATGCCTTGCACTATATAGTATTGTATATTAGTACACTGCACAGTATTGTATATTGTATGGTAACTACGTCTACGAACATTGTACATATGTCTAAACTGAACACTGTGACCTCTTTTTTTTTTTCTCTTCTAATTTTTACTATGTTTTTATTTCATACTTATCTTGTCATGCACAGTCTCTGGAGCGCAACAGTAAGAAGCATTTTGTACAAAAGTATTCTGTACTTCTGTATGACAACTATTAAAGAAACTTGAACTTGAACTCCAACCTTTGGACAAGAAAACCAATGGCCGTATTCACAAAACATCCTCAGGCTTAAAGTTGCCCCCAACCCTTTTCTCTCTTTTAACATGTGCTTCAACTTACATCATACTCCTTTAAGAGCTGATCTGTAGATTCCCCAAGGTACATCACCAAGCCCCGAATGGCAACATCTCTGGTGATGTTGATGCTCGGAGCCTGAAATGACACAAATAATCATTATTCTTCAGTATATTGCAGTGTGGAGGATGTGAGCAACTGCATCAACTGTGGGCCTATGGACGCCTTTACTTTACCTACTTCCTTACTGTTCATTGACTAGTTCAGCTTTTAACACCATAACCCCCCATACTAGTCACCAAACTCGGGGACATTCACATATTTTCAGAGTACATAATTATGAAATGAGTTTGTCTTTTGTCGCCTCACGCACACATGTGTGTTGTGTGTAATTACCTTCCATGGTCCAGTAATTATTATTAGAACTCCGAGCACCAAAACTTTGCAATTGGTTATGAATCCAAACCAGTGGAGTTCTCAATAAGCTGGTCAAATAAGAGTCCATCTCAAAATAAACAGAAATTAACCAAATACAATTTGAAAAATATTTTCGAACCAGGTGCCCTACATTAACCAGCCGCTAACTGTGTATTTAAAAGGTCTGCAACCATTTCATACTCTTTGTTGTAGAGAGAATGACAAGCGAACAATACCTGCTGTATATTTCATATAAGCAATGATATTCCAGCAGTTTGACCACAACATCCCTGAAAATATTAGCAAACAGAAAAGTCATTGAAGAATACCTCAAGTAGGATAGCCTTCAACCTCATCCCGACGGCGCCACCCTTGGACTGGAAGAGGGCCAACAGCTTGGGAGTGTATTCATCCAGCTTGGACATGAACTGTGATTCAAGGTGCACCATTGTGATTCTTTGAAACTCATCCTGGAGCTGAAAGACAAAAAGGAACATTGAAGCCTCAAATGGTACAAGTACATTTCTAAAAACTGTATAACCATGAAATAAATAAAAACACAAAATCCATCCTCCTCACCATCACTGGCTCTGGTAGGCCTACATCAGAATGGTCAACAGTCTGATTATGGTGACTCGCAAACACGTCTTGCTTAAAATCACTCAAAGAATAGCCTATATGGCTTCTGTTTTTGTGTTTGAGAAATGTATTGTATATATTTGTGCAAAAGTCACAACCTTTAAATACACAAAAGACAGTTTCGTGCCTCTTCAGATGCCTTCCAATATGCTGAAAGTAGTCCTTCACTGTAGGACAATGGCGACTGCAAACTAAACACTTAAAATTAATAATTCCTGGCCTTGAACTTTCTCCTGCTGCATGGTATCTGGATAAATGTGTGCGAAGGGCACCCTGTGTTTTGAATGTACAAGGACAACCGTCATGTAGACATGGCTGGGGTTGTGCACTACCGAATGTTGCGTGTTGTAGTCTGTAATGCTTCAGTAGATTCCTCCTTGTAGTAGACAATGATTTGCAGATCTTACAGTTCCACCTCATAGTCCAAGCCTAAGATAAGGAAAAAAGTTATTAATTTACATACCCAAGTAAATGGAAGATTGTGCCACTTCTACAAGAAATATTTGCATGTTCACAAAAAGAAAATAGGGAAATTACACCGTGTTGTGGCTGATAACGTTACAGCTTAGCTAGCACGATAGCTAGTTAGCAAGAACTGGTTGGCTAATATAGGCTAGCTAGCTAGCATGCAAGCCGACAGCATGGTGCCTGACTGTTGCCATGTTTTAATCTTAACAGGTGGGTTACCGTGTCGGGCCCGTGCACTGAACACACACACAAGTCGCGGCACTTTGCGAGCATCTAGAGGCTCTGGTTGCATTTTTCGCCCAACATATAAATATTGTTCGAAAGATCTATTTTTTGCTGTTCTAATGCAACCTCACTCTACCAATGGACCTGTCTCAAAACCCTGCCCTCTTTTCTTGATCCTCCAATCACAGCTGTCGCTTACCTCTGAAGTCAGAGGTAAGGGACAGCTGTGATTGGAGGATCAAGAAAAGGGGCAGGGTTTGAGACAGGTCTATTCCGTGCCTCGGTTCTCGAGTTACATGACGATGTCAGGCGAGCATCTTTTTAGCAAGAACTGGTTGGCTAGTATAGGCTAGCTAGCTAGCATGCAAGCCATGTAGACACATTAGCGAACCAAGATAAGATAGTGAAGGGGGAGTCGGAATTGCATGCACTCTCCTACAACAGTCGGAAAAAAAAATTCTCCTGAAATGTAAAACTTAATAGGCTACTTTTAGCAGCATGTTACATGAATAAAAACATAGTGGTACTGCATTAACTTGAGAACAGGCAACAGATTAAATGTACTCGTAATTATTACTCACCTGGGTCCGTGTGCATGTACCACACTCGCTGTCTTTGGATATAATGGCAATAGCATGATCCTTGCATGTGATTGGCCGCATCATCCACGTGGTGTCAAAATAAAGTCCCATTAGTTGGGCGAAAGTGCCAGGTGATTAAAACCAAAGACCTCCTAATGAGTCAAATCTAAAAAATTTCTGCATCTCTGACATTGCTGATAAAATATAATTAAATTCGACTCAATGTATCACAGCTAATTTTATTCAACTAAAATTGTGTAAAATGCAATTAATAAATTGTTCAAATTCGTTGAATTCAGCCCAATTGTATTGCATACGGCACATAGTATTTTTTTTTATTATGTATAAGTTACTAATAATTATTTAATAAATATTAATTAACCCCAATCCCAGTTTTTTGAGTGCATGCTCTGTAAATAACTTATGTACATATACCGATATGCCCTACTCTGTTTACTTGTTTTATTGCACAATGTCGTTCTATTGGATTCTATTATATATTATTACTATTGTATTATGCACATCGTTGCGGGCAAGACCACCCGCATTTCATTGTATACTCGTATGCCGTGACAAATAAAACTCTTGACTTGACTTGACTTGACTTGACTTGACAGACTGACTGACATACTAAACTTTAAGGGACACTAAATACAAGACAAGACTGATAACAAATACACTAACTAACACACTGGAGACATAACACGTCAAACTTCGTCAGGGTTTTTCGAACGGACGGTCGAACCTTCGTTTTTTATTTAAAAAATTATAATAATTTATTTATATATATATATTTTTAAAGTGATTAATCTGATTAAATTATATTATTTTTTTTATTAAATCAACTTTCTTTAATGATTATAACTCATCAGTTTCTTTTAATACTATAATATTATTGTAGCCTAATCTTTATATGCAACTGTGAAGAAAAACCCTATTGGTTTAAACAGAATGAATAGGGGGGAAAAAATGTATTTATGTTTTATTAAAAATAAAAAATTTGAATGTTGATTTAGAATTCGAATGCCAACATAACGAACAAAGGTTCGAACCTTCGAACGTTTGGGCTCAGCCCTACAAGACAAGGGAATACAAAAGGCAACAAGCAAACTGGGAGAGACAACACGATGGGGAGAACACTGAGAAACATGGATAACTTAACAAGACATAAATGTTCAATGAGTCCAAGGGGTAATGACGGGTATTGTCCAGCAGGTGGAGGAAGAAGGAACTGTCTATGAGTGGATGGAGGAGGATAGAATGGAGGATGATGAGGAGGACAGAATAGAGGAAGATGAGAGGGGAACTGTCCATGAGAAGGCGGAGGGAGGTGAGCAGAGTCAGGTGGGATGTGGCAATAGGTGAATATATGCCACATTGTTACGGTTAAAAAAATCACAAGATCGGCGGCCGGGTAGCACAGCGGACTAAGCGTCTATCTACCACAGCAGAGACACTGGTATCGAATCCGGCTGTCAGCGGTGCCTCCGGCTTGGCTGGCCATCATACTGACACAATTGGCGGTGTCAGCGGGAGGGAAGCCGGTGGGTGGTAATCTGGTCGTTGTAAACAGCGACTCCTACAGGTCGGTCAGGGTGCCTGCACAGTGAGGGAGGGAAATGGTGAAGGTAGTGTGACCTCCCACGCGTTACACTTCACCAATGAGAGTCCACGCTGTCAGGTGAAAAGAGGCTGCTGGCTGTCTCCTATGTATCGGAGGAAGCATGTGATAGACTTCAGGGCTCCCTAGACCGACCAGTGTGGGGCACATGCGCGCAACGACCAGGAAGGGGGGGGGGGGGGAATTGGCATAACGACTAAATTGGGATGGGAGGAAAATACAGAAAAACAGGAGGAGAAAAAGTGGATAATCACAAGATCGGACCTTTGATGTCTTAACGTTCACAACGTCAGTTTATTGCGTTAATTCGATTAATTAATTACACAGCAAATTATCGTGTTATGAAAATGTACTCAAAATTAATAAAAACATTTATTTACTTTTTTTTTTTTATCTCATTCATTCCATTACAACGTAGAATAAACATTTACAGACTTTTTTTTTTTAAATGGTCCATTTGCATGTTCTTGGTATCTGATTCTAGGGACATCTATGGATCTCAGGGAATGTATTCCCAGTGTCATAAATACTGTGGGCTAGATCCACAAAGAATGGATTGCACGCTGCTAATTGCACCCTTACTTACAATTCATTATGAATTGAAAATGGGGGACCCTGATGTAAACAAGACGAAAGTCTTTCTCTGGTCTGCATCCCCTTAACAATTGTGTGTATTGAGCCGTACTGTATTGTACCCATTCTGCAATCTGTTAATAACATTTTCATTCAATCAATCACCTGTGCGTCTTGTTTACATCAGGGTCCCCCATTTTCAATTAATAATTAATTGTAAGTAAGGGTGCAATTAGCACCGTGCATTCCATTCTTTGTGGATCTAGCCCTGTGTCTGTTATTAGGGTTGAGTAAATTGTAATGAACCAAATGAAAATCTAAGCAAATGAATAAAGGGAAGATGATTAAAAAGAAGGTTTTGTAGATACAGTACTGAATTCTGCCATCCGGACATATGCTATTTGAAATATGATTATAGAATATAAAATTTCAGGCCTAAAATGGTTATGCGATTAAAATGCGATTAATTAGATTAATTTATTACAAATCCTGTAATTAATTAGATACATTCTTTTAATCGCCTGACAGCACTAAAAAATATATATATATCAAAGAGGAATGTACTGGACCACACGGATCATCTTTCGAAAAATATTGAATAGGGTGCAAAAGAGTGATGAAGACATGTTTGTGTTGAAAGGAAATCTTTTTTGCACCCTATTAAAAAAATCTCAAAAGATGATCCATGTGTTCCAGTACCTTCATTCTGATGAATATTATGGTCCTTATCTGAGTAGCACCAGGTTTAGCGTTTTTTTCAACTTTTTTTATGTGATCACTATGGTAACGATTTATGTCAGGTTGTCAGACAGTTGTTCACTCACCAACACAATAAAAACAGCACCTGTTTGTGCTAATTCATATTTTATGAATGGTGCATAAACTGTTGGCAGTCTAACAAAGAAGGAAATACAAAAAAATTAGAAAAGTCCCTGCCTCAACTTTCAAACTATTTCAATTTCACCAACGTTACCCCTGCACAGCCAAATGAAAAGTTGTTCAGAAACAGTGTATACCAGCTGAGGTCAGGATGCAATTTAAAATCTCTATCTCTGGAGAATCATGAGATGAGAGGGATCATAAGAAAGGCCCCGCCAAATAGAATTGGTGTCACTGCCGCAGAGCCCTCAGTGTCATGGCGGAGACCAAGTAGGCCTACCCATCAACAGGTATCTGGGACTCACTTCCAGACCCTTCTGCACTCTTCAAAAGGAGGCTGCGTCTCGTGTCCTTTTTCTTCTCCTCTCCGCCTGTGTTTCTTCTGAGGAGTGTTGTTATCGAAGCAGGAGAGGAGCAGGGATTCATGTGTCCCCACAGATCAGAGATCAGTCGCCTGGCTGTCTGGCGAGGAGAGCTTGCTGTTTTTAATCACCCAGTTCAGTCAGCAGCACGTCCTCGTGCCCCCACACGCACTTCAACTCTTTCCACCTTCAGATTGAACTGTTTTACATTGTCTAACCTAAGAAATGCAAGATGTAAGATGAAAAGAACGGTATCGATATTTTCAACAAAATATATCATTGTCATATTGGTTGTGATACCTTTGTGTGTATATAAAGTAAACCAATAAGACCATTGCTGAAACAATTGGTAGCCTAATTCACATGATTTCAGACCAGATTTCCCATAAACCCTGTCACTTCCTGTTTAGCCCATAGCTTTTTCCCCACAGAACTCCTGCGGATCCGACCCGGACACACACACGCCATCAATAAACAATAAAGGACATCGATAGACTTGTCATGGTTGTGTGTTAATAATGTATTTCCATCTCATCGGTCTCAACATGTTTCTGCAATGTAATCCTGCCAAGGTATGGACATTGAATTTACGATGATATATTGATGTCAACATCTTCCTAGTAGCTGCTTTAACCTGTTCACTACCACACTACAGACGGTTAACCCTTTGTAGTGTGGTAGTGAAAGTGTTAAAGTGTTAGGGTATAAGGGTGTATTGTCCTCCTGCTAGTCCCATGTGTATATGTCCATGTATATGTTTGATCCTATGCTTCTGTTTTCCCATGCAAATTGCATTTGTATGAACTAATTGTTGTATCTTTTAATAAAGCTTAACTAAAGAAACATGTTAAGGCCAAGGATTGTTTTGATATACCCATAGTAATAATGGCTGACCATAATATCTACTATCGCTCATGCTACTGCAATGTGAGCACTGAGAAGCAGCTAATTCTAACAGAGCCTCTGGGAAGAACAAACCGTGCATCACAGTATCAGAGAAATTAGCAAGAAGACAAGATATGCTGCCTTTACTTAAAGTGCCGTCCGTCATGAACCAGGGAACAACCACATTTCAATTGAAGGGGAAGATCTTTATCGTCATGGGACCGAAAAGCGAGCCAGTGGTATGGTGCCTCGGGGCTTTGGCTTCACTCTATTTCATTATCTCCCTTCTCCATGCATGGATTTCCTTTTACCTGTCCCCAGCGGACATTTTGTATTCAATTCAGTCAATTTTCTACCTACAGAGGTGTTCAAGGGGAATCAATCAAATGGAATGATGTGGACTTGAGCGTAATTTGACACTTTGAGTGAAATATTTATCCTTGCCGCTCTGAGTTCATGTAAATGAATTACTTCCTTTGGAGGTAACACCCTTTCGATTACTTCATCTGAGAAAAGTACACTTTCACCTTTAGGGTTTTTTGCACTTGTCTTTAAATCTCATTTTCCTAATGCTATTAACCCTTTCACTACCACACTACAGAAGGTTAACCTTTCACTACCACACTACAGACGGTGCTGTCGTGTGGCAGTGAAAGGGTTAACCTTCTGTATTATCGCAGTGAAAGGGTTAACCCTTTGGTAGTGTGATAGTGAAAGGGTTAATATGTTTACAAGATTTGAAATCAAAAGGTGATATAAAAAGTAGGGATGTCCGATATTATCTGCCGATATTGGCATTAAAATGTAATAGCGGAAATGATCGGTATCGGTTTTAAAATTTTTTACATTTATTTAACCTTTATTTACCCAGGCAAGCAAGAACAAATTCCTATTTTATTTATTGTCAAAAGTATGCATAATGTTGTGTTAATTCCACGACAAGAGATACGTAATGTTAATTACCTGAAATGATTAATTTTTTTTGGGGGGGAAACCCGCATATATCGGTATCGGTTGATATCGGTATCGGAAATTAAGAGTTGGACAATATCGGTATATCGGATATCGGTAAAAAAGACAATATCGAACATCCCTAATAAAAAGGTACATTTTCTTGAGGTCACCAGCTTAATTTGTCATTTTGTTTATCGATTAAATTTGTGCACCAGCTCAATGTGTTGTTGTTGTCTCTTCATTCGGAAGCTCAATGAATACAATGAGGGCTGTTTAAAAGGTGGGTAAGGAGGCATCATTTAAAGATAATTGGCTTATTATAGATTTATTTTACAGATTTTAATTACATATATTACGATTCAATTAATTATTCACCCACAAGTTTGTAAGATTAGCTATTGTAGGCTAAACTGGTCCTGGACTATTGGAAAACAAAGTATAATGATAATGATGAATTTGCAAGCTAATAATACCTATTAGATTTAAATAACGTATTCACCCACACAAGTTTGTAAGATTAGCAATTATCTAGGCGCCTAAACCAAGTGCAGTATTTCCATATGTCTGAACACGTCTGTGTGCTACATATTTGAAAAGGCAACTCCAAGCAATGCACACACTCGATTCTCTGCACATTGTTCCAAGTGCATGTCTGAACACAGACATTCGCGCACAAGCAACACAGAAAAAATCTCTCACCTCAGCATCTCTTTCTACCGTATAGTTTTCACTTATCTCGCGCAAAACCAATCATTTCCACGGATTTGATTTCAGAGAAGGTATGATGAATTAGCAATAAGTAAAATTGGATGCAACTGAATAATACCACGGCTTAAGTCGTGGTGAAAACGGATGAAAAGCGAAAGTAATTTATATTGCCACACAGGGAGACCGAGGTGCCCTTGATTTCAATCACAGGCCAGTTGAATTGCACCTATAGGCGAGGCAGCAGGCCAAAATGAACTGATAGTGAACTGATAGCACGGGCCTTGAGTTTGACACATGTGCTCCAAGCTGTGATAATTCAAACACAGGCCCACTGTTGGGCCCTTTTTTATTGTTATTGTGAGCTTTTGTTGTAGCATCAGAAAGACGGATGACATTTCTCAATGTATTGCTTGGAAGTGGTAAATCACAAAGTGGCTTGAGGATAATTGAACCTCAGACCGGGTGAGGGGATGCTTCACAACAGAGGGATGACAATGAATTGCCCTGGAACTCATGCATGACATAGGAGGTCATGATACTGCACAATCCATTAATACAAATAAGCACATGTGAAGAATCAGAAATGTCTTGATTTATTTGTTAAAAAAAAAGGAATAAAAAGAGATGTACCCTTATAGAATGTGAATGATAATTCACTAAGAAGCTTATTGTGCTAATCCTGTTTGTGGATAGCAAAGGTCTGATGTTTGAGACCAGAAAATAATCCAGGAGACTCAGAAGACAAGAGCACATTCTGAAACAATTACTAATTATCTATTTATAGGGGACAGGTATTTAAAATATGTCTTTGTTCTTGGACTGAATAGGAACACAAAGGATGTATGCAAATGTGGCTTTCAAAAGAAGATGTTGGATTGACTGAGACATACTGCAGCGCTGAGTGCCAGAGTGACCACGATGAGTCCTTTAGTCAGGAAGCCAAGTTGGCACTGAACCATGGCAGGTGATTGGACTGTGGCAGTCCTGAAATAATGGGATTGGCTGGAGTAACCTGTGTGGCTGCCTTGGATTGGCTGTTTTGAGCCATGGGGAACCAGTAAAGAGGTCATCCAATACTTTGCCTGTTTTCTGGAAGGAGCTCAATAATTGTATGTCTGTTGATTGTACCGGATGCCACCCAGTATTTAAGCACACATGATTACTGTGTGCCGAATATACTACTAGGTCCGGGGTCACCTGCAGAGCACAGCAGGGGTTCTCTAATTGTTTCGGCTACCATAAGGATATAAGAAGGCTATCCTGTGTGGTGGCTTGCATTAAAAAGTGACAGCTGCTGGTGTCAGAGTGAGTTTTTCTTCATTTATATTTTTTGAGAAATATGCTATCAAATTCTCATGTAATCTACACTCGCCTCCCATCAGTCATCTCACAGGGAAATTAGGTTTCCATCCCTCCAAGCATGCATAAATAATGATAATGACTTGGGAGAGCTTTGATGAGGAACCATCTTTGGATTTCAGTGATGGGCGTGCCCTTGAAGAAACAAGACTAGAAGCCTAGTTAAGTCGGAGCCAGATACATTCCAGTGGGGATATAGTGTATGTGTAAGGGCTGTGTTAGAGGACCCAAGAGACGACGGAAGGTGGCAGATGATGTTATATTTAATAAGGACACACAGGCAGGATACTGGACAAATGTGGGGAAAAGCTACGTAGTGGATAAATCAGGGAGGCACACTAGGAACACAGACTAAAAGGGAAAACGAAACAGGTAACATGTTACCCCAGCCCATGTTACCCCACTTCCCAGAGAGCTGCACTGGCTTCCCATCACCGCACAAATCTGCTTCAAGGTCCTTGACATGGCATACCGTGCAGCAAAGGGATCAGCTCCCGCCTACCACCGGTCAATGGTCTCTAACTACACACCCTCAAGACCTCTGCATCTTCTGGATGCCTGAGACCCACTCCTATCCAAGCTCCTGGGGGGTCATCAAAGAGAAGCTGGCTATTCTCTGTCCTTGTTCCACAATGGTGGAATGAACTTCCCATCACTGTCTGTCATACAGCCGAAACCTGCCCAATTTTCCATTGTTGACTAAAAACACACGTATTCAATCGATATATGAAATTAAAAGAAAAAAGAAAAAAAATACTAAGCTTTTACTAGCTACTATGGAATCTACCTTGCCTATATTATTACCTGCTGTGCTAATATGCACTCAAGTCTGTATCACTCAACAGGAGAATCATCATAATAATATGTCACTGTAATAGTGTGTCAGTATATGTTGCGTAAGACCATGTAAGATTTAAAGGAGTACTTAACCCTCAAAATTATAATTTCTATATCATGAAGATTTGTTTTTGAGCGTATGCTTCCACGGTGAAAGTAGATTCCAAAAAATGGTTGCAGTTCTTGATGAATTGAAGTTACTGGAGATTTACATTTAACAACAACAAAACGATATCAAAACATCCATTTACAAACTCTCAAACACATTTTATAATATAATCCAAGTCTCCTTTATCCAGTCATATGCTCAATACTTCACAAACACATGCTAAAAACGAATTAACTACAACATTTGAAGTTAAACAGTCTCAGTGTAGCCTGCACACAAGCGTGCGTTTTAACTTGTGGGGGTAAAGAAATCTTCATGAATTCAAAGATTCATGGGGTGAGCTTTTCATTTTTGGGTGAAGTGTTAGAATGGGTAGGTTTAGACAGCATGGTGGTGTTATAGGAGGTAGAACCCAAACGCAGACAGGCAGAGGATAGACAGGAGGCATGTGTTGGTTCTCAAACAAAAGACTGTTCATTTAATGTTTGAGAATAAAAGGCATATACGCCGATAGCGATGCACAAAGAAAATAAGACTACTCTCGTCTAAAAAAAATTGGAAAAATAAAGGGAAGACAACACTGTCTTCAAAACACGTTATCGCATAAACACATTAACTTAACTATACGGTAAAACGGGGAAAGCAAGGGGGAGAAAACACTGTCTCGAAAACAAGGCACAAAACAAAAGATGTCGGACAACGGTGCTACATAAGCACAAATACAAGCGAAATGCAAGACACGGCAATAACAACAATGGCAACGAACTTATTCTCCAAGACGGGAGTGATAAGCGTTTCTTCAGGCTAGTGTACTCAGCAATGCTCAGCGAACTGACAATCTGAATAACAATACAAGGAGGCCGGGAAAAAACAGCAACAACAGCAAAAACACAGGAACATCCAACAAACACGAATAACGACAGGAACAGCATAACCAGAGTAATGATCCGACAAGGAAGGCAGAGCAGACAAGACATATATACACAGACTAATTGACACATGAGGGTTGATTGGAAACGAGACACACCTGGGACAGTGGCGAATCCTTATGGAAGCCAACGGAAGCCATGCCTCCCTAATATTAAAATATGAATTAATATCAAATATGAAATATGAAAAAAAAAAAAAAAAAAAAAAAATAGTTTACATTCTTTTTCATCTGTGCATCTGTGTTATAATTTTTTTTTTTTTAAATGTCTCCCTCTTCTCCTTCTCACTCCCTCTAACACACTGTCAGCCTCACTATGCTCACTGCAGCAGGAGAGGAGGCAGATGGTAGGTCTCTTTCTCCAGGCTTCCAGCATTATAGAGTCCAAATCCGATCCTAGCCAATCAGATTCGAGCTGACTGCCACACCCTAAAAGTTTAAAACGGGGCTGAGAGGAAAAAACTCAGCATATTTTCCCCTCTGCACTCTGAACATTGTATTAACCCGTAACTGTTCCCACGGGCCGAATATTGCCCCGATCCTCGCGAGATTAAATCCAAGGGGACCTCTCGACGTGCCGAAGCTTTTCCTAAATCACTTCCATCATCGAAAACGAGGGGAAAAGGTCGGCTCGCGACCCTGAAAATGTTGCGTGATTTTAAAAACGCTGTATTAAGTGAGCCTATTATGGGATCCACGCAAGCTTTCTATCGTGGAAACATCTGGGCGTCCCGCAACTTTTACTGATTCACATGTAGCCCCTAAAATGCTTAGAAAAGGAAAACAGAAAGCGTGGAATAAACTCGCCGAAACGGAAAAGTGTCCCACGGGCGCACCGTGATTCCGATCCGCGTGAAGATATTCACGGCCATAGAGGAGACCGTGGGACACCTTTTTGCAACCGAATATGTGTCTCGAATTTGCTCCCACGCGGCGCGCAAAATCGCGCAAGGAAAAATCGGACCAAAAATTAACCAATGCTCCAGCAGTATTAATGACCCTGATGTAAACAAGACAAACGTCTTTCTCTGGTCTGCATCCCCTTATACAATTGTGTGTATTGAGCCGTACTGTATTGTACCCATTCTGCAATCTGTTAAATAAATAAAAAGAACGTTTGACTGGCCGCCGAGCCATACTGTAGTGTACATGGTGACTGCTTGACTTTAAAAAAAAAAAAAAAAAAAAAATTTAATACTTTTTTTTTAATAATTTTTTTTGGCTTCCCCTGTTATTTTACCCACGCGACGCCACTGACCTGGGATGGGAACAGAATGACAAGACTAGAGTAAGACTAAATAACAACACAAGACAAGACTAAACACACTGGGGACTTAACACTAAAGACAAGAATCACAACCTAAACCAGACAAGGGAAAACAAAGGGCAACATGTACACTGGGAGAGACAACAAGATGGGGAGAACACTCAGAAACATGGACAATTTAACCAGACATAAATGTATACTGAGTCCAAGGGGTAATGATGGGAATTGTCCAGCAGGTGGAGGAACCATGAATGAGTTGGGGATGTGAGGGAAACTGTCCAAGGGAAGGAGAGGGGAGGTGAGGTGCAGGGATAAGTCCAGGGCCCTCATGGTGCGTACGATAATTTCTAAGCAAAGTGTGGGATTTATCTAAATGAACGTGTGCTTGAGATTGTGTGTATCAGACCGTGATACACACAGCTCACAGCTCAGACCGTGCGTACATGTCAATACAATATGAAGACTGCAGACGGACGTAATAAGCTTTCATCAGTTTCATGCATTAGTTTCAACTAGGGCTGACCCCTATTAGTCGATTAGTCGACTAATCGGTCGAAAGGAGCCGTAGTCGACTGGCCAACCTCTTAGTCGAATATATATAAAATATATATATATATATATATATATATATATATTTATAATTAAAAAAAAATTATATCATTCTTTCCAAAAGAAAAGGGGCCTAGAAGCATGGCTAACGCTAATGGCAGGCATACCAGAGGCTAACTGCCTACGAAAACAGGCACAGAGGCACTGAAAGAGGATTTCACCCATCTAATGAACACACTAGAATAGACAAATATCCATATGTATCCATCAGTGGACCAATTGCATGCTTTTGCAGAGGACAAGAAGCCTTCAGTCGACTCCCTCAGTCATTAAGCACCCCCCACAACCCAAATGGAATGATAATTATTTTTATTTTTTTATAATAATTTTAATTTTTTTATATTATAAGTTTTTTGTTTTTTTTTAGTCGACCAATAGTCGACTAACGGCAAATTTTGGCCAATCATAGTCGACCATTCAAATCTTTAGTCGGGGACAGCCCTAGTTTCAACACTGACATATGACCCGCAATTCATTATAGTTAAAATAGCGACATTAGTGTAATTATTGTCAAACCCTATAAATAGCATTTGGAATAGGTCTTTCCGAATGAATGCACCATGGTTTATCATTGCATTTGGCTGATAAGTCATTGCTGGTCGCCGGGGGTAACGCACGACCTAGGCCTAATTTTATTTAAATTGTAATGTTATTACTGGGGTATCTGTAATTAAAATATCACTTAAATGCAGGTGATCGGGGTTATCCACTGAAGCCATAATGACTCTGACCAAAACCAACGGGCTGAAAGCAGATTGATTGATTGAAAACTGCCTACGAAAACAGGCACAGAGGCACTGAAAGAGGATTTCACCCATCTAATGAACACACTAGAATAGACAAATATCAAGATGTATCCATCAGTGGACCAATTGCATGCTTTTGCAGAGGACAAGAAGCCTTCAGTCGACTCCCTCAGTCATTAAGCACCCCCCACAACCCAAATGGAATGATAATTATTTAAATTTTTTTATAATAATTTTTATTTTTTTATATTATACGTTTTATTTATTTTTTGGCCAACCAATAGTCGACTAACGGCAAATGTTGGCCAATCATAGTCGACCATTCAAATCTTTAGTCGGGGACAGCCCTAGTTTCAACACTGACATATGACCCGCAATTCATTATAGTTAAAATAGCGACATTAGTGTAATTATTGTCAAACCCTATAAATAGCATTTGGAATAGGTCTTTCCGAATGAATGCACCATGGTTTATCATTGCATTTGGCTGATAAGTCATTGCTGGTCGCCGGGGGTAACGCACGACCTAGGCCTAATTTTATTTAAATTGTAATGTTATTACTGGGGTATCTGTAATTAAAATATCACTTAAATGCAGGTGATCGGGGTTATCCACTGAAGCCATAATGACTCTGACCAAAACCAACGGGCTGAAAACAGATTGATTGATTGATTGAAAATGTTATTAACAGATTGCAGAATGGGAATTGTAGAATACAATACAGTACGGCTCAATTAGTATGGCAGAAATTCAGTCAAGAGGATCATACAGCTGTTTTAAGTATACCCTTACAAAGTCTTAATCTAACTTGAAAAAACCTCAACGAAAAAAGGCATTTATTTTGCAGTATATGGTATATGGCAAACGCAAGCGCAAAATAGTGGTTACGAGTTTGTATTCTCCATTGGGTTGCACAGGTATAGCAATAGTGCTTCAGCGACTCATTAATTTCAGGCATTACAGTGCAAAATGTCGGGTCAGCTTGTCATTTATTTCTGTCAATGTGCTGGTTCTGTAGGACTGGGTCAGTCAACATCCTTGGCTCCAGGCGCACCAAAGATACAGTAGTCTGCATGCTCCTTCCTCCTCAGCGGAGTTGTCTGTGAAATTGACAATTTTATTGGATTTATTTATTCTCTAAAAATATCTATGGTAAATGGCCAAATCTATAATCATACAATTAAATATTGTTTAAAATAAAACGCTAAAGGCGGTCAGGTGGCGTAGCGGAGATTGCGTTCGTCACCAACGCCGGAGACGCTGGATTCGCCTGTTCGAATCCAGCTCCCAGCTCCGGCGTTGTCACCAGCTTGGCTGGCCGTTTACACTAATATAATTGGCAGTATTAGAGGGTGGGAAAGCTGGCGGGGTGGGTCCGGGTCATTGTAAACAGCGACTCCTACAGTTCGGTCGGGGCGCCTGCTCAGCGCGGATAGGATCTAAGGGGGGTAGTGTGATCCTTCCACACGTTACACCCTCTCAGTGAGAGTCCGCGCTGCCAGGTGAAAAGAAGCGGTTGATTGGCTAGACGTGTGTCGGAGAAAGCACGTGATAGCCTCCACTCTCCCAGACCGACTGTGGGGGGTAAGTGCGCAGCGACCAGGAAGGGGATTGGGAATTGGCATAACGACTAACATTGGGATGGGAGGAAATCGGAGGAAAAAGGAGGGGGAAAAAGATAAATAAAAAATAAATAAAACGCTAAATACTATTATTCTGTGTGTCATGTTTCCAAATAAGATTGTTCACAACGGAAAATGTTATATACGTTCAATTTGTTGGTTAGACCTCCGTGATCAATCTCGCTCTCTGTGAAGTTTCTCATAGTTCGCTCGGCTTAGTCCATTATTTCACATTCAATGGGGGTGTTTCATTACCATATATGGTTAATTAGGGGCGGTTCTGTATGCAAATGCAATCATGCACGAGCATAGGCGGTAAGAACAATGGCATTCATCAACACGGAGTGTGCGTACGACCTGTGCACGCACGGTTGATAAATCCCGATTTTTCTGTGCATAGAGACATTCTAAATTCCATGCTTAGGAATGAAACTAGAACACTTTCTATGCATTATTGATAAATGAGGACCCAGGAATGCAAGGGGGGACGAAGGCAGGACCGGGTGGAACGTAACAGTGAAGTGCTCCTTTAATGTTCTGTGGTCAATATCTGTAACTGAGGGGTACAATTCCCTGACTGTATTACTAGATATGATACTTACTACCACTACCTTTGTACTTAATATTCGGCCACCCAGTACACGGCATAAATATATTATGATGAACACTGTCACGTAGATGAAACGGATCCAACACAAATGTACGAATTAGAAATAGGTCTTTATTTCTACACAGCGATGGTGTGTAGAGCAAGCACTTAATCAAATCAATCACATTTATGAATGGAATTAGTATGCACTTTTATGGCAAGAGTATTCGTCGGTATATCAATAGAGAATGTCCAATCTCTGAAGGCGCAGGTGGTACATATACGACCTGGAATAGTTTAAGGAATAACAGCAATGATACTTTAATGATTATATACTGGATACACTAGAGGGGGTTAATCCGGTCGCTTGTAAGCCGACAGGAGTAGGAGGGGGGGGGGGGGGGGTAGAATCCGGCTGCCTCATCCGGCCAAGGGTATCCCAGGTGAACCCACTGTAGTGCCGTTCAATGCGCCGGCGATCCTTGGACCACAGATGAAAGCAGGTGGACTCTTTGTGGGCCGGCTCTCTCCGGTCCACGGGGGAGAGACGTGAAGCGACCTCGTCTTGCAGAGCGTCTCCTCACCTTGCGTCCTCTCCAGGGGGGGGGGTTCCAACACACGGCAGTGTCGGGGGTCTTTATCCATGGAATAATCAAAGTATACAAAGCATAATCCGTGCCTGGGAAGGCGGGCTGTCGTCGGTAGAATAATCCGGTATACAGGTCCACTCGCTCGTCGGCTCTGGGGCTCCTCGGGTGCAGCTTCACGTGGGGTCAACCACCCTGGGTAAGCAGCCAGTTCTCTGCCCGAAACGATGGGGTGCTGACTACGGTAGTATTCTCACCGCACGAAGCACTATATATTAACAGACTATTATTAGCTTAATAGACTACGTCCAACTCGACGATATAGTGCCAAATATGACTATTCAAATATTAATATACACAATGTCTCAATACCGATGGTAGGCGAACTTGGCCTTACTCCCACACGTGGCGTCGCGGGGGGGCTTTACGTCTGTGACTCTATTGGAGGGTAAGAAACTGGACTGAAAAGAAAGTCCTACTTTAGTAGCGCAGTATATATACGCACTATGAACAAATAGTCCCATTAGTGGTGCGGTAGCCAGATTCCTACGCGGAACTAGGACTTGTTCGTACATGTGGAGCGGTACGTCTGAACTGGGTCTGAGGGGTATGGCAGCCTGGCACC
The DNA here is from genome assembly GCF_963971535.1 of Notolepis coatsorum. NCBI lineage: Eukaryota > Metazoa > Chordata > Actinopteri > Aulopiformes > Paralepididae > Notolepis > Notolepis coatsorum. The sequence goes on along the minus strand of NC_140182.1, from coordinate 90,907,898 downwards.
AAGGTCTCGACCAATAGTAGAATGGAGACTATTATGGGATGTTCAGTAGGCTAGAATGGATATTCAATGCATATTGTACAAGGAATATACAAGGGATATCAGGGAATATTAGAGAATATACAAATACAATTAAATATATATAAATAAATATATATATTCGGTTTAATCTGGCCCTTCACAACAGCCACCCCCTGATTGGTCCCAGACCTAATCAGTTAAACAGAGACAGATTAATCGCGTTGTCTATTTACACATAAGGGTTTGCTGTAGGGGTCAGTCAACTTCACAAAGTCATAGGGTTGTAGGGTCATGGTCATCATCGATTGTGTCTGGGAGTCGAGGCAGTTCTATGAGCCTCGCCACGGGACGGGTGTAAGTGCGACCCTGGACGAGCACTTCAGCTGCTCGGACCTTGCCGCCGGCACCGGTGATCACTTTGCTTACGCGGCCGGCCGGCCACATAGCTCTGGGCAGTGATTGATCAATAATCATGACAACTGTTCCTTCTGTCAAATTGTCTCTCTCCTTTACCCACTTCTGGCGGGTCTGTAGAGACGGTAGGTAGTGCAGTAGGAAACTGTTCCAAAACTTGTCGGCTAATACTTGGCTGTACCTCCACATTCGTCGGCCGTTCGCTTCTTCAGGCCGGTACATTGTCTGGGGTAATGCAGGATCTAGCCGCACCATCAGGAGTGTGTTGGGGGTAACTGGGTCGATATCCGCCACATCACTGGAGACATATCCGAGGGGCTTCGAGTTAAGTACTCCCTCAATCTCCGTGAGGACTGTCATTAGGACTTCTTCCGCCACAGTCTGGGCCCCAAGTACTGCGTACAGGGCTGTCTTTATGGAGCGCACTTCTCGTTCCCAAGTGCCACCGAAGTGGGGTGCGTTTGGGGGGTTGAATTGGAAATCAACCTGTGCTGGAGCGAGGTGGGTCTTAAGTTCTGGGCCCATAGCTTGGAAGCTCTCTCTCAGCTCTCTTTCGCCGCCTTTGAAGTTTGTCCCATGATCGGACAATAGGGTAGACGGTCTTCCTTTCCGTGATGTGAATCTACGGAAGGCCATAAGGAATGAGTCTGTGCTCATGGTCGGGAGAAGCTCGATGTGTATCGCTCTGGTGGTCATGCATTTGAATACAATACCCCACCGCTTCTCGGTTCCTCTTCCTTTCTTTATGTGCAGCGGGCCAAAGCAGTCCATACCCGTTGAGTGGAATGGCTTGTCACCGATTCGGAGGCGACATGGAGGAAGGTCAGCCATCCTTGGTATGCTGGGCTGCGCGCGCCACTTGCGGCAGTCTAGACATGTTCGCTGGAAGCGGCGTACCGCCTCTCTTCCTTGTAGGATCCAGTAACGACGTCTGATTTCCGCGAAGACTCTTTCTGCTCCTGCGTGATGTACATCCTCATCGTATTTCTTTATAATCAGCTCTGTGACCTTGTGTCGGCTGTTCAATACGATCGGGTATTTAATGTCATCCGGTAGATTGGGGGCTCTGCGTAGGCGACCACCCACTCTGATGAGGGTATGAGCGTCGCTCTCGGGGGCCAGATGAATTAATCTGCTGTCGGATGGGACGGGCTTTCCTCCCTGTAGACAGGCCAATTCATCGGGGAACGAGTCTCTCTGGGCTCGCTGCAGTAGAAGCAATTCTGCTTCCTCGTAGTTAGCTGCTGACATATCAGCGGGGGACTTGCACTCCGGGTGGTACCGCAGGAATGTTCTTTGTTGTGCACTCTCTATGGACGTGCAATCGTCTATGTTAGGGTCGGTGGAGGCTACGGTGCTCAATCCACAGAACACAGACTTCTTAATTTCCACCTCCTCTGGACTTGCTTCCCTTGGGATAGGCATGGGCCACTGTCCTTCCGGGAGTCTTAGGAATGCGGGGCCGTCACTGTAGACATTGCGACGGGTGAGGTCATCCAGGGGCATCCCCCGGGTGATGACGTCAGCTGGGTTCTGTTTTGTATCAACGTAACGCCACTCTGTTTCTCCGGTTAACTCTTCGGTTAAGTCTTGAATCTCGGTGACTCTGACTCCCACGAAGACTTTGTACTTGCATGAGTCCGATTTGATCCAGGCGAGTACCGTCGTGGAATCTGACCACAGGATTGTTCTAGACACCGGTATGGTGAGCTCACGTTGGATGAGCGTGGCTAGGTGCGCTCCGGCTAGGGCTGCGCAGAGCTCTAGACGTGGGATAGATTGTTGCTTGCGTGGGGCTATTCTCGAGCGGGCGAGGACAAATGCTGTGTAGATCTCTCCCCCCTTCTCTTGGGCCCGCAAGTAGGCTACTGATCCGTATGCGACCTCTGAGGCGTCACTGAAGACGTGTAAGTCCATTTTACATGTCTCTGGCCTCACCGTGGGTGGGAAGTAGCTTCGGCGCATATTAACGCCTGGGAGTGAGTGGAGCTCCATCTCCCACTCTCTCCAGGTGGATGCAAGGTGTGCGGGAATGGGGTCGTCCCAGCCCTGGTCCTTGTCCCACAATGCTCGTACAATCATTTTTGCCCTGGTGGTGTACGGTAGAATACATCCTAGCGGGTCATATTGTCGGGCGAGTGTTGTGTACACACTCCGTCTGGTGGTCGGCGCCGCCGCCGGCCTTCCCTGCTCCGTAGTCAGGGGCTTGTGTCTGTAGTGAAGCGAATCTGTTTTGAATCGCCACACCAATCCCAGGGTCATCTCCTGGGCTTCTCCCGGGATTGTAGCCATCCAGGTCTCGCTGCTGGCTGCCTTGTCCTCGGAGGAGAGGCTGCGCAGTACTTGCGGATCGCTGCTGGCCCACTGCCTGAGATCAAAGCCGCCTTTGATCAATGAGGCGCGGAGTTTAATCAGGAGAGCCTCGGCTTCTTCTTGGGTTGAAAGGCTTTGTAGACAGTTGTCTACGTAGAAGCTGTTCTTTACGCTGTGTCGGACCTCTTCGTCCGCTGCTGGGTCCTCTGCTACATGTTTCTGTAGTGCAAATGTAGCACAGCAGGGGCTGCACGTCGTTCCGAAGGGGAGGACTTCCCATTGGTAGATGGCTGGGTGCTCATCTCCTGGCTTCTCTCTCCATAGGAACCGTAACAGGGGCTTGTCCGCCTCTACTAATCTCACCTGCAGGAACATTCCTTTAATGTCCCCGCTGATGGCCACCTTTTCCTGGCGGAAGCGGAGTAGAACGCCGAGTAGGGAGGGGCCGAGTGTGGGACCGGGCAGTAACTCTTTATTCAGATTTTGGGATCCGATCTGGTAGCTGCAGTTAAATACTATGCGGTCTTTACCGTTGTGATGGACCTTGTGGTGGGGCACGTACCACGATTCAGTGGTCTGGTCAGCCTATTTAATGTCCATCTTTGTGACGTGTCCCGCTGTGATGAGCTTCTCAATCTCAGCGCGGTATACACTCTCTTGGGCGGGGTTCTTGGCTAAGCGCCGCTCCGTGTTCAGCAGGTACCGTTCTGTGGCGTCTGTCTTGCCGTGGAAAGTAGGCATTCCTTCTCGCCGCAGGAGTGGCGTGGCGTATCTCAACACGCCGTTGACCGGGACTCTCTTGGTCCCTGTCTCGAGGAGGTGAATGGCGTAAATGTCATCTTTAGAGCGAATGTCTTTCTTTCCGTTCTTAAAGGGCATTTGTTCCAAGGTCCATAGCCGCTCTACGTGTTGCAGGAGTGCGGTTTCTCCCTCTGTGACTCGGGAGTGGAGACATCTAGTGGCTGTACTTCGGTTGAGAGATTTGGCGAGCGGGCCTTGGAGAGTCCATCCCAAACGGGTCTCGACTGCTGCAGGACAGCCTCGGGGTCCGGTATGAACCCGGTCTATCGGGACAATGAGGTCTGCATGGTCGGAGCCTATCAACAGGGTCGGCATAGCATTGTCTATGAGCGGGATCGGTAACTTGCGCAGATGTACATATTTCTCCATCAGCTTGGCGACGGGGTATGTGTACCGCGACAGTCCTATTTCTTGGCTGGTGAAAGCGTCTGTAATCTGGTACCGTCGCTCAGGCTGGCCGCTTGCTGCGATAGAGAATGAGACATTCTCGCCCTTTATCGTCTTCAAATCTCGTCTTATTGTCCGAATTGTCATTTGGGTTTCGCTTCCCCGCAGCCCTAGCTGGGCCGCAGCGGAGGCGAGCAGAAGGGTCTTCTCTGACCCGTCATCGAGGACGGCGTAAGTGTCCAGGACTTTATTCTGGTAGCTTAGTGTCACACGCACTACTTTTAGGAGTACTCGGGCTCCACTGCTGCTGGCGGGATCGATGTACATGACGCTCGCTTTGCGGCTGGATGGTGCGGGTGAAGGGCGCCGTCTGTTACTGTCGTGAAGTATGTCCAGATGGGCTCCATCGCACTTGGTGCACCTTTTCTTTAAGCGGCATTCGGCTGCCATGTGTGAGCGCGCACAGCGAAAACAGCGCTTGTTGGACTTTATCCATTGACCTGCTTCCTCCGCGTTCAGCTTGGGGAAGGAGTCACATTGCGCTAGCCAGTGTTCTTTCTCACAGTAGGGGCACACTATCTTCCACTTCTCCGTTCTGGAGGGGGTACTGTGGCTCCTGCTGCTCGGTACTGACTCCGATTGGTGCATCACAGTCACCGATCTTCTTCCATCATTTAGTCGTCTGGTTCCTTCTCTGGAGCCAGGGGTGCTCCGTCCGAATGTATCTAGCCGTAGGCTGCTGACTTCTCTCGCCAGGAAGTCTGCTAGATCGAGGAGGTTCGGTTCGGGGCCATTCGGGTCTCTGTGGTCCCTCTGCCGCCTAAAGCGCTCCTGACGAGCGGGCGGCAGCTTCTCCAGAATCCTTTCCACATTTGAGTTGGCGTAAAGTTCATGCCTCCCCTTCTCTCTTTGCGCTCCCAACATCCCTACCAGGGACTGCACTCTGATGGACAGGTCGTCCAGTGCTCGATTGTCTATTGCTGGGGGTAAGCGGTCGATGTGTCGGATCTCCTGGATCACGTAATCCCATATGCGCCCATACCTCTGGTCCAATGCTACCAGCGCTGCTGTGTATGGGGTGGTGGAAGTCGCGTAGGCGAGCGCTATATTATGTGCGCGGGGCACCTTTAAGTGCTTCAGTAGGATGGCGTATTTGTGGCGTTCATCCAATACATCCACCAACATGGTCTCCAGACACATGCGGAGTTCTGTATACTGGGCCCGGTTCTCTTGGGTGAAGTCGGGTACCATAGGCGTGCCAATGTATGACGCTGACTGTGGATACATCGGCGAGCGTTGGGGGAGAGGCTTCCTAGGCGAGTCTCCTCCCGCTCCTTGGTATGGGCTGGTACCGGCAGTGTACCATGGCCCGCTTGTCCAGGTGCTGTTCCTCGGTGCGGGTCGTGCGTCGTGCTCACCTGTGTATAGAGTCGGGGGTCTGTAGCGCAGCTCCGCGGGAGTATAGCCTGGGCTGTACCGGACCTCCTGGTCCGGTAGAGTACTGTGCTGTCTTCGGGCGTGGTTCTCCTCCTCTTCCTCTTCGTCTTCAGTTAGGTCATCCAGTGCTTGTAGTCTCTGGTTTAGCCTCTCCACAGGATATGCTGCTCCTTCCCGGTTGCTAGGTCTCGCTTGGACCGGTGGGGGGAGGTGGTCTGTGGGGGGTATAGACCTCGTCTGTTGGTCAAGTTCAGGGTTGTTTACTCGGCTAGGGGATGCCGCGCTGGAGGTGTGTCTAGACGAGTTCCTGGAGCCTCTGGCGGAGGGAGAGGGTGTTGTCCGTCTGATCAGCTGTTCTATTAGTTGCGACTGCTGTCTGTCGCGCGCTGCGTCCCGTTGAGCACCGGCTCGTTCTCGGGCCACATTCTCTTCCATCTGAATGCGTCTTATTTCTAGACGTATCTGCTCGTGTTCGCTTCGCTGCTGGATCTGCAGTCGGTCGCGTTCAGCAGCGGCGTTCAGGCTGATGAGGAAGGCCTGCTGTAGGGTCCTCTCTGCCTCGCTGGGAGAAGGCGGTTGTATAGGGGAGCCTTCCCTCGGGGTACTCCTTGCGGAGCCTTGGAGCTCTATCTCCACGGTGCTCTCCCCGTCTTCTTCCGTGCCGAGTTCTCTCTCGGTAGCATTGTATTCCTCCCGGGACTCATCGGGGACTACTTCTTCAGTACTGGCGGGGTGTGAAGTCATGTCTGGTTCCCACTGGTCCCCACCGTGAACTTGGTCAGTTACATTAGAGCCCGTAGGGGCCTCTATGGTCGGGGTAGTCTGGGCTTAGACATACTTTTACTTTCTAGTTTTACCGCGTTTACTGTTAGTAGAAGACTAGGTTGTTGACTGACAGCGTAGGCCTCTAAGTACTGAGGGAGCCGTCGTTCGCGCTGCGGGCGTTGGTTAGGAGGATCGTTTCGTGGAGTGTTCATCATAGGCCATTTCAATATTAATAACACTATATTAATATTACACTGATTACCATCCGGCTCGAAGGACCAATTGTAACTGAGGGGTACAATTCCAATTCCCTGACTGTATTACTAGATATGATACTTACTACCACTACCTTTGTACTTAATATTCGGCCACCCAGTACACGGCATAAATATATTATGATGAACACTGTCACGTAGATGAAACGGATCCAACACAAATGTACGAATTAGAAATAGGTCTTTATTTCTACACAGCGATGGTGTGTAGAGCAAGCACTTAATCAAATCAATCACATTTATGAATGGAATTAGTATGCACTTTTATGGCAAGAGTATTCGTCGGTATATCAATAGAGAATGTCCAATCTCTGAAGGCGCAGGTGGTACATATACGACCTGGAATAGTTTAAGGAATAACAGCAATGATACTTTAATGATTATATACTGGATACACTAGAGGGGGTTAATCCGGTCGCTTGTAAGCCGACAGGAGTAGGAGGGGGGGGGGGGGTAGAATCCGGCTGCCTCATCCGGCCAAGGGTATCCCAGGTGAACCCACTGTAGTGCCGTTCAATGCGCCGGCGATCCTTGGACCACAGATGAAAGCAGGTGGACTCTTTGTGGGCCGGCTCTCTCCGGTCCACGGGGGAGAGACGTGAAGCGACCTCGTCTTGCAGAGCGTCTCCTCACCTTGCGTCCTCTCCAGGGGGGGGGGTTCCAACACACGGCAGTGTCGGGGGTCTTTATCCATGGAATAATCAAAGTATACAAAGCATAATCCGTGCCTGGGAAGGCGGGCTGTCGTCGGTAGAATAATCCGGTATACAGGTCCACTCGCTCGTCGGCTCTGGGGCTCCTCGGGTGCAGCTTCACGTGGGGTCAACCACCCTGGGTAAGCAGCCAGTTCTCTGCCCGAAACGATGGGGTGCTGACTACGGTAGTATTCTCACCGCACGAAGCACTATATATTAACAGACTATTATTAGCTTAATAGACTACGTCCAACTCGACGATATAGTGCCAAATATGACTATTCAAATATTAATATACACGATGTCTCAATACCGATGGTAGGCGAACTTGGCCTTACTCCCACACGTGGCGTCGCGGGGAGGCTTTACGTCTGTGACTCTATTGGAGGGTAAGAAACTGGACTGAAAAAGAAAGTCCTACTTTAGTAGCGCAGTATATATACGCACTATGAACAAATAGTCCCATTAGTGGTGCGGTAGCCAGATTCCTACGCGGAACTAGGACTTGTTCGTACATGTGGAGCGGTACGTCTGAACTGGGTCTGAGGGGTATGGCAGCCTGGCACCAAGGTCTCGACCAATAGTAGAATGGAGACTATTATGGGATGTTCAGTAGGCTAGAATGGATATTCAATGCATATTGTACAAGGAATATACAAGGGATATCAGGGAATATTAGAGAATATACAAATACAATTAAATATATATATATAAATAAATATATATATTCGGTTTAATCTGGCCCTTCACAACAATATCTATTATATCTATGGGTCTAATACACCCGTCGATTGTCAGTGAGTTGCTTCCAGTCAACATGTACAAAACGGATTGTTTTTTCATCCGTACATTTCCGTTTTATACCGTTTTGAATATGAATATAGTTTTGGTGATTCTTAGTAATCCCAGGAAAAGACGCGATAATAGCCCTTTAGTGGAATACACTAAACACATTTTTCGCCTGATTATCTAATAAAATAAAATGTATTTCTAAGGCCCGACAACACACGTTAATGTCCCCATGGGCCGTACACGTCTTCTTTAAACAAGTCAAGAAGAAACATAACAATAAGTCAAGAACAGAACAAGAACACCATAAGGTCCAACAAATTTAAAATAAATGCAAATAAATGAAAGAATGCAAGCACTCCCAGACATACCCCACGCGAAGGTAAGGAAAAACTCATTAAAACCTAACAATAGGGAAAAATGCTCCACAGGCAGTGTGGAGGGGAGAAACCTTAGAAGGGCCATTCAAGGGCCACCCTTCTTAGATGTCGGTGATAGTAGTGTTGCAGACTAACAGTTGGTAAGCATGCACTCATGTGTGTAGTGAAACACAGATGAGTGCATGCAATAGCAACTGAACATTTTGAAAGATTAAAGATAGAGCTGATAGCGATAGCAACTGAACATTTTGAAAGATTAAAGATAGAGCTGATAGCGAATCTATTTGAGGCACAGGGGCGGCGCAAAGAGGGTCGCGTCCTACCCGTCTTAATCACGGGACATTCAACACTCCGGTCATTGCTCCGAGACAGCCGGAGACAGGGAGATAGGGGGCGGTTGATTTCAATCATCTTGAAATCAACGCTATCATCGTTATTATTATCTGTTCCATGCCATCGTTGTATAGGCCTACCTCGCCTGAGTATTTAAACCCCACCCGCGCGGCTTGGAGCATCCCAGAAAAGAAACGACACCATTTATAATGGAGTGCAATGCCAGCTGGAAGGCGGCAGTATTTGCCCTTTTGCGAGCTCAGACTCATTCCCAATGATAACATCAGGCTGGATGGATGAAAATGAATGGATATCGCTAATAAAAGAAATAACAATTAAAACCCGACTATACTCGTGATTGGCGCTGAACGGTCGGCGAGTTAACCCGACTATCATCGGGTCTGGCGTTGAATGAGTTAATCAACATGTTGCTGATGCAGGTCATTTGTTTGATAATAATTATGTGGGGGCCCTTTTAATAACCATGATCATGTTTGCATTGTGAGGCATGCCTCTCAGTTTTCCTTTCAGCCTTTCTTTACTAGTGTGTTTGAAGCATTGCAATCTATTGACATCAGGGAATCAACTATTTTGTCAACGAAAATGATGACTAAATATAGTCGTCAACAAAGCTTTTTCCCCTGACTAAATCTAGACTAAAACAAAAAAGACAAAATCGAGACTAAAACTGAGTAAGACTAAAATGCTCAGACCTGTAGTTGACTAAAACTGACTAAGACTAAAATGAAAAATAAATGAAGGTGACTAAATATGATGAAAACGAAAAAGGAGCATTTGACACATGACTAAGACTAAAACTATTGGTTTGATTATGTCTTATGGTGTATATTAGGGCTGTCCCCGACTGAGGATTTGGATGGTTGACTAGGATTGGCCAAAATTTGCCGTTAGTCGACTATTGGTCGACTTAAAAAAAAAGTATAATATATATATATATATATTTTTTT